>NW_024427107.1:39185885-39264426 GCF_017311325.1 Ursus maritimus | reverse complement strand
CACACACACACACACACACACACACACACACACACACACACACAATCTATATCTGTATAATATCTAGGTATATAATTTGTAAAATTATAAATCTATATATAAATATAGATTCTACATAAATATACATCTATATATGCAATTTGTAAAATTATAACAAAAGGAATCTTATCCAGCTGGCTTTATCCAACTTAAAATGTGCCATGTGGGCTTTAGAAAAGAAATCAGGATGAGATGCTTAGCTGAGGCCTTTTTTTATACTAGAATAGTGGAATTAAAATCTCATTTTTTGAAATGAAAAAAGGATAGATTTTCATCTGTCTGAGATAATTTAATATAACCTACCTGGAGGCAGAGGAGAATGGAGCGAATGATTCTTCTAGTCATTTCTAGCTCTATAATTATATTTTCAGAGGGAGAGAATAAAGATTCCTGCTGCTCCACACATTATTATACATTTTGAAGAGGATTCAGAATTTAATATTTGTCATTCAACCACTTTCCTAATTTTATGTCTAATTAGCCAAGAAATTGAAGTTTCAAAAACATTCTTGATTTGCCAAATTCCCATATGTATTTCAATTCAACAAACATTTAGTATGTTCCTTCTATGTGCAGCACTTTGCTGGGGAACCAGGGAAAGAGGCTGCAGGAGGAGGGCACAGGGAGTCTTTGCACTTCCAGAGTCCAGTGAGAAAGGAGGACGATTGGCAATGAGTTGCTAAGCTGGAGCTCTTGTCATTTAACAGAAATGCAAAGGTGGGCTCCGTGCGTTTTGTTGAGGTGGGTGGAACATTGAGGAAGCTTCACAGGAGCGGACGTTGGAACTGGGTCAGGGGTAAGCAGAATGTCACACAGGATGCCTGAGGGAGGATTGAAGGAGGAAGGAAGGAAGGACTGAGGAAAGAAGGGAGGGATGGAAGGAAGGTGGAAAGGAGGGAAGGAAGAAGGAAGGGAGAGAAGGAAGGAGGGAGGGGGGAAAGGAAGGAGAAAGGGAGGGAAGGAAAGAGTGAAGGAAGGAGGAAGGGAGGGAAGGAAGGAAGAAGAGAGGAAGGACAGAAGGCAGGCAGGAAGGAAAGTTTCTTTGAGCCACCTCTCCACGAGACCTTTCTCTGGCCTCTGGATGACTAATGTTCATCTATTGTGTTTACTCTGTAGAATCTGGGGGCTCAAGCATGAAAGGCCCCAGCTCTGCCAGGGTTCTTCAATTCACACTGTCCCATCCTTGCTTCCCACCTGCATTTCAGATAGGGCGGTAGCACAGGCCTCTGTACTCGCAGCCTATCCAGGTGTTTGTACGTGCGGGCTGTGCTGCGTGCCACGGGCTCATCGCGCCCTAACCAGCGCACTACCTCGCAGGAACCCCAGCACTGCAGTGAATTCCCACGGAGAATGCTGTCCTTCTTCCAAGACTGCTTGTCTTCCGAATCTCCAAAAATAATAGTACTGTTTCTCTCAAAACTGCTATTTCCATAGAGATGAATCTTTCCTCCCACATTTGTCTTATTTTGCAGGACATTGTTAAAAATATCTTTTCATAACTAACTAATAGTACTTATTTCTCCCTTTCACAAGCTTGACTCTCAGGGGTATTATAATGCTGCAAAGGAGGAATGCTTTGTGGGGTTTGTTGCAAACAGCCCGGAGACCGCAGCCCCACGCTCAAAGCCAGCACTCATTTCCGTGTGAAGGCAGTGAATTTGAACTTCAGTGCAGTTCACTTTCTTGGGGCTTCCTAGCCACCCCCATCCTCTTCTGGTGCTCAGACCGGCCCTCTTACCTGCAGCCAGGTGTCAACTAATCCTTCTAAACTGTGACTCCTCAACTGAAAGCGTTGCCTTCTCTAGAGACGCATCTAACGGTGGGATCACAGGCACTGCAACGGGCCTAAGCAGAAGCATGGCCGTGAAGCAGCTGCCGGCCACACGGCTGCCTGAGAGCTCCCGGGCCTCGTCCCGGAGGAGCCTCGGCCCATATTGCCCAAAGGCGGGGGAGCTGCCTTTTCTGCACCCACAAATACTTGTCGGAAATGTTCGGGCTTTCTAACTTCTAGGTGCTGATTATTGGTGGTCTCTATGAATGACGCCTGTCCCCCACATTCCTGGGTCTGCAGATACACAGGTGTCTAAGATGCTGCTTCTTAGTTACAGACAGAACAGAGGCTCTTAAGACTTTCCCAGCCTTCCGCTTCTCCACTTCAGAGCCTCAGTCTGCGTCCACCCGAGCATTTATCCTGCTCCTCTGCCTCCTCTACCCGAAGTGAGCCCATTTCCCTGTGGTCTGGGTTCCACCTTGTGCCTCTTGTCTCACTGAGTTTTCTCTCTTCCTTGCCTGTAACTTCAAAGCGTCCCCCTCTTTTCGTGGGAGTTCTTGGCACCACACAACGTACAAATCCTTCTTACCTGAGGACCTGGCTTCCGCTCTGTCTTCAACTCGTGACAAGCTGGTGTTCTTCCGCTCTGTCGGATGTAACTCTTCTTTCTAACACCACTGGTCATCCTCTAATGGCCAACGTCATGGATACTTCCCAGGCCTCATATTTGATTTCCTGGCAATATTTACTCCAGCTGACGATGCCATCCTTCTTAAATTTTCTTTCCTCATTTGATTTCTTCATTGAAGTCATTGTGCTCCTCCTTGGTCTTCTTTCCAGGTGTCTCTTCTTCCATAATATCTCTTAAATATTGATATTTATTTAAATATTGACATCATGAATTTCTCACTAGGCCATTTCTCTTCTTTAGTCCTTCCTGGGCTCTCTCACTTACTCCCAGAGGTTAAAATCCATCTTTCTGCTGTTACTGTGAGCCCATGTCTCCCTCTCAGACCTCTCTTCTATGCCCTAGACATGTATGTTCAGATGTGTGATGGACATGTGCACGAAGCCAATGCAGACACCCCAGATTTGTTCCACCCCCAAGTGTGCCCCCCCCCGTTGAACTCCCTTCACCTTACTCTGTCTCCTGTATTTTCCTAAAGGTGCCAGGTACCGCTACATGCACCTGGGACTCCTGGGTATATTCCCTCCCTTCACCCCACACAGCTAATTGAATGATAAGTCTTACCAGTTATACGAGCGCATGGGTCCATGCTCTCTTCTACTTCCTATAGCCTCTGCCCCATCCAGGCACCCATCAGTTCTTACATGAATTCTTCCTGCTGCTTCCCGTTTCTAAGCTTGCCTCTCCCCACCCCTCTACCACAAACACCATCCATCCGCCACAAATCTGAACATGTCAACGCTCAGTCAGAATTCTTCAATGTCCTTCTTGGCTTAGAACAGGGCAAACTATGGCCCATGGGCCAAATCTGGCCCATCCCCTGTTTCTGTGCAAACAAAACTCGGGTACAGACTCAACTCTTGCATTGCATGAAAGTAGCCATAAACAGTGAAGAAGACTTGAGTATTTGTGAAAGAGAGTACAGGGTTTGCAAAACCTAGGATATTTCCTATCTGACCCTTTACAGAAAAAATTTGCTGGCCCCTGGCTAAGGGGTTTAACCCAGCCTTCTTAGCATAGCACAAAAGGCCCTCCAAAATATGTTCTATCTCTGCCTGTCTGCCTGTCCAGATTCATGTTCTTTAACTTTCTCTCTGATAGAAAGCAATGTTGGATTTTTTTTTTTTCCCGTATAGGAGGTTATGTAACATGGTGATTAAAGGTTGGATATGTATGGACGATACCTGGATTAAATCCTGGCCTTGCCACTAATTATCTGTGTGATCTTGGGCAAATCACCTAACCTCTTTATGGTTTAGTTTCCCCATATGCAGAATGGAAGGTCCTGATTCAAACATTTCCTAATTCAGAGAACTTTGGAAATATTTTATTTGTCGGTTACATAGAGCTAATGAGATTGTCTTTTGGGTGATAGCTCACGGCAGTAAGCTATACCAAAATGTATTTTTGAGAGCAGTGTTAAACATATTAAAATATTCTCACTTGAATAAATCAACTTTCTTATCTCAACTAACTTATTTGACTTTTGGTAGGAATAAAAATTCATCTGTCAATGAAAAAGGCAAAGAAGTGAGGGAAAAAAAAGAGGATATATATATATTTTTAAGATTTTATTTATTCATTTGAGAGACAGAGAGAGAGCACAAGTGGAGAGGAGAGGGAGAGGGAGAAACAGACTCCCCACTGAGGAGGGAGCCAGATGTGGGACTCAATCACAGGACCCCTGAGATCATGACCTGAGCCAAAGGTAGACGCTTAACCATCTGAGCCACCCAGGCGCCCAAAAGAGGGTATTTTTGAGGAATTAAAAATTTATTGGAAAAGAGAAAGGCTCCCTCTTAAAAAAAAAAAAAAGAACAGTTATTCCATACTGTATGTGAGTGTTATATACACTGAGAAGGACCATGTGTACGTAAACCGTTATGTTTAGACTTGGGTGCTCACCCTTATCTGATTCTCTTCCTCTAATTTCTGGGAGAATGATAATTTTTTGCCCTTTTACAGTTAGGTAAGATCTTGTGACTAGTTTGGCCAATAAGCTGGACCATTCGTTACTTCTTAGATGAAACATTGAATTACTGGTGGGAGACTAGCACTTTCTTCCCATGCTGGATAGAACAAGGAGGACAATATTCCGGATGGTACATCGACAAGATGGTGGCACCTCTCTTAGCCTAGATTCCTGAGTCACTATATGGGGGCAGGTTGCTCCAGAGTATTGCCTGGACTCACAATAGATTTTTTGACCATGAGCAATGGAACTTCAACTGGGTTCAATCATAGAGATTTGGGTGTTGTTATCGCAAATAACCTAGCCTGTCTTGGATTATGATTCTATAACGGAATGATGCCTTTTCCTCCCTTCATACTCTTAGACAGCAGAATTAAGTGGCTACCCTGTTGGGTAGAACAGGCTTCCCAGCACTGCGTCTTGTATGGGGCCCTGGAAGGCGCTGTTCTATTGTTCTCTGCTGATGAGGAAGGGACGCCCCTTTGTGACTGACTCCTGGTTGTTTTCCCTCTTTTAATTAGCAGTTTTTGTTATTGTACTTGGGAAGCGAAGCTTTAGGAGCAAAGGCCATGGCTTTAATGATAAATGCCTTCTCAAACATTTCCAACCTGAAAATAAAATAACGTAAAACCTCTCAGATGAATGTGGGAGCACGCTGCAAATGTCAATCTGCCATTGTATGGATTTAAAATCAAATGTAAACAATGTTTGAGGAAACACTGACCTGAATCAAGTCTTTTTTTTCACACTAGTAATTAGTTCTCCAGCAGCAGGCTCAGGCTGAAAGCTGGGTCAGTGCCCCTTTCCCCTAGGAAGCCGAGAAAATTCTCACTGCAGCCAGACCCCAAGACAAGGCCCCCGGGGGATGTTGTCTGCCGCAGTTGCCTCTTGGCCCAGTTCTGGTAAAGGGCAGGTTTCTTGGCAAATGCTCCCCTACCTTGATTTGCAGGGAGTGGATAGAAATTCTTTCTTTCTTCGGTGTGGACAGTAATGGAGTAGAGAGGCTTGAGTAGGGACGATGGAGGTTAACATTCTAGAAATCAGATGGCAGACTTAACTAATATTGAGGATATCAGGACTGAAAAGATAGTTTAACTGAAAAGAAAGGTAAATGGCCACAGTGTTATACCTTTGCTCGTACTCGCTCACAGTACAACTGTGAAGTCGATGATCTGAGGGTTTCTTATTTTGATTTTTATTCTGTAGCTTCTTCAATAATCAGAACTTTTGATAGTGCATTTTCCTGATTCAGAAGACAATGGTACGGAGGGCTGTTTTTAAAATTTGAGACTGAATGGCTGGTTTACATTTCCCACAGTGAGCATCATCTCTGTAAGCCCAAGAAACAGATACTGAATTGTGTGTAAAAGTACAAACTGGTTAATAAATGAGAACTTTAACCTCTGGAGTTATTACTCAGAACTGAAAAATTCAGACACGTCCCTGTGAACATCCGTGCCATTTCCAAGTTTATTTGAGAGCCTTTGGTCAAGAAAATATTTTCAGATCATCAAGATTATCTTCTATCTTTCAAATTCACAGAACTAAAAGAAAATAAGGGTCTATCTAATGAGGTGGAAAAATCACTTAAAAATCAGATAAATACCAAAGACTTCAGTATTAACAATTTATTATTATAGTATTCACTGACCTTAGGCAGGCTGGGTATAAATGTTCTCTAAAGTGCTAAGTAGAAAGAATTTAATGATTTCAGTTTAATTCCCTGTTGCACTGAAGTCCATTCTGGAAAGAAAAAATAAAAACCATCAATGTACATTATATTAAAGGTCTGAGTCTCAGAAGGAACTCTGATCTTTAGCTGGAAAAACAAAGTATTTGAAAATACATCCTGAGTCTACTGAAACTTCATCACTCTGAAACAAGTCTGCTGTTATCAATGGCCAGTTCCTCTGTTCTGACAGTAAATTAAAATGCCATTCTTTGCCTTAACAAAAAAAAAAAAAAAAAGAATAAGAAGACTAAGAAATTTAAATGACTTTGCTGAAGCAATTCATTGGCTTGCTTTTCATATCTTCTTCCTTTACTGAGGCCTTAAATCTGATATCCTTCAAATAGGCAAGATAGAGAAGAAAATGCCTCTTACCTGTCTGCTCCCCTTTCTCTCTTCTGATCCTTCTGGTCTTTGTTCATCATTTTTTTCAGGTCATTACATCCCTTCTGGATTAATTTCTTTAATATCCCATTGGCCGGGCTGCCAAAACTCATTTCTTCATTACTGTTCTTTGCTTAAGGGTAGCCGTTGTTGAATCTTTCACCACATCCCCTTTGATCTGCCTTGGATTTTATTTTTTTTCTATAACATCTATTTCTTTTTCCTTCTTTGTTTATCCCAGTGGCAGAAAAAAAGGATTAATTATTTCTATGAAGCCAGCACTTCTCTTTGTGTCCAAGTGCTGGCAAACAGGACACATTTATCTCAAGAAAGAGCGTTTCTCCATCGGTTGCAAGTGGGGGTTCTATAAATTGGACGTTGGATCACTGAGAACAGGATTTGTGTTTGTGGATTCTCTTGGCAGAGCCAGGCAAATAGTGACAAGTGTCTGCAGGTCGAAGTCCAGCCCCTTAATAAGTCTCCTTGTCTCTGGCCATGCATGCCCCCAAACCCATCCCAGAATGGGGTGTGTCTGAAACACAAATGAAATCTGTTGTTTCTTGGCCCTAAACATTTCATGGGCTCTCCACGGTCTTCAGAAGAAACCCGAACTCTTCAGAATTGCATGATAAAAACACTGTTTTTCTCCAGCTTACTTCATATCTTCCCATTGTTCCCACTATTACATTTCAGCCCTACTGAAAAATGGGTTTCCAGACAGAAAAGATGGGTTTCTACCTCTGGGCTTTTGAACCTGTTAGTCTCTCTTTGGGGAATGCCCTCCCCTCCTTTACCTACTTGGCAAAGTCCTCACACTTTTTAGGACTCAGTCCAAGGTCAGCCACTCTCTGAACCATCTCCTATTTGCCCAGGACCCACAGGGTCACTGTCTCCATAGCACTTTATGTTCTAGTCTGGTGTCGCTCTCACAGCATTTCATGCGAGCTTGCCTGGATCACCCACTAGGTTTTGAGCTGCTTGAGGACAGGATCTCCGTCTTATTTATCTTTCGGACCTCCATGCCCTATTAAAGAGCCGGTATTATCATAGTGGCTCAAAAAGATTACATGCTCAGATGAATGAATGAATGAATGAACGAGTGAGTGGGTAGTAAAATAACTCAATATTTCTCATTAGTTGCGTGGCATAAATTATAAATCATTCTAGTGTTATTTTTCTTTTTGGTTGGCAACAAGAATATTCCCAAATGTGTGTATTTAGTATTTGTTACTGCTGTTATTCTAATTAATTTAGACACGTATTTTGAATAATATGAATTGATTATATACACAGCCTGAATTTATCAGGAAATTATGGCTTCCTTTTTTATAATTTTATATAGTTTCTCATCCTTTTTCTTGGTAAGCCACCCTTCTGTTGGTTTTCTGTATTGTAAATAGGATTTGGACCTGTTCACTTTAAGAATGTCCTCTTTTAAATCCTAAAGAAAAATTGCATCAGTGGTCTGAATTTATCAAGATAGCATTGAATTAAAAATTGAGGTCATACTATACATACACAGTTGTTTTCCTACATTTTCTATATTTCGTTTTATTGTTTTGTTGTGAGCATTGTACCATGGTATTAAATATTTTAGGTAAGTATAATTATCGACTGCATAATACATCATTTTTGGTGGTCCTCTTTCTTCATTTCTACAGTCATCAATTACTGCAGTATTATTGCATTGTGTGTATTATGTCTATTCTTTTGTTTTTATATTTGTATGTTTGTACTGTATCGCAGTGTACACCATATTTCTTATTATGGATTAGGGTCCAAAAAGTCTGGGAGCCAATGGCTTACTTATAGACCAGTTCTGAGACGACCTATTCACTGTTCATATTTTTTCTTACAAAGGCAAATCAGGTTAAGACGAACCTCAAGGAAGGCAAGCTTGAAAGGTTTAACAAATATAAAATTTGTGAGTGGAGGTTAGAATAGTCCAGCTGTAGAATTAAGTGAGGAAAGCCCTAGCAGAGACTAGCCAAACACGTGAAAGATAAACATAAAGCTTGATTTCCTTGTGTGACTTATGGGAGCTGTGCTCATTATTTTTAACTTCACTTGCTCTGCCCACATTAGGCCTTCTGTCTTATTCTCCCACCCTGAGTCCCCGTCCCCCTGCCATTTACTACAGCAGGTCGGGGACCCCTCAAATGAGGAGCCCAAGGCTGTAGACTCAGTTCAACATGGTCAAGTGTTGTTTCTGCCTTTGGCCAGCTGGCCTGGGCCTGCTGCTGTCCTTCCCGCGGTGCTGGGTGTAACATTGAAACTGAGGCGCGCTTAGGAGGGAGAAGTTTCAGTTAAGGAAATCAGAGTGGTGGTCCCCTCTTTTAAAAAGTCCATCCTACCTTCCTGCACAGCAGTAGGATTCTTGATTCAGAAGGTGGATGTCTCTCAGAACCCTTGCATCTTACTTTCCTGCCTTAACACCTAGCACATCTCACAGACATGCAGCCTGGTAAGTCCTCTTGTGTAAGTTTTCCACAATTCATCTTTGTGATTCACCATTTCTAATGTTAGTAATTTACAGTAATGAGCCATGAGCTGACACCCAGGCTGGGTGAGACAGAGGCAATGTTCAATCTACAACAAGTAGCAAAGAGTACTTGAGGGAAACATTCTCTGCATTCTGAAAGCATCTTAATGATCCTAAGTGCTTTAGATGTTCAGAGGAAGTTCAAAGGCACTGAATCAATTGTACATCATTAAAAGAATACAATATATAAAACTTGGGAGCGGGAGGAGTGGTAGCTATTTTCCTGTTTCAGAGACTGTAGAGACTGAGGAGGTGAAGGGTGGGAGACCGTTGAAGTAATGCTTTTGTTCCCTGGGAGCGCAGGGTAAATGCATGTTTCTTTATGTGTTCGTGGCTGGGTTCCAGATGGGCCTGGGTAAGGATGAGTGAATTCAGGCATGTTTGGGAATCATGGAACCTATCAATCTATTGTTTTTTTCCAGATGTCTTTCATTCAACAAAATGCCAAACTCTTTAGCTGAACACTACCTCATATTTAATTTTTAAATTGATTCATATATATGACAGGATGGAATTTACATGTTTCCAAAGAATTTTACATTTTTTACAGTAAGGGTAGTTGGATAACTTTGGAACTGTGTCTCTTGTAACAGATAACTTATTTTGTGTTAACAAGAATGACAAATGTGTAGATATTAGAACATAAATATTATCACCATGCAGACGGACACCCTCAGTTCAGAAGGTCAATTTCTTAATATAAGAACACAAGCCATTAATTTGATGAATTGCATTTTCCTTTCTCTCAGAGTAGGCTTTTTAATATGAATCCATTATTGAGTAGGGGAGAGAATTCTAGTGCCAGCAAACTCCTGCCAGCTATTTTTAGATTCATATTTATGTTTTCCTCTAGCACCCACGGAAGGCAGCTGAGTATCTACAAAGTGGGAGAAACATGGCCATTGGCTTCAGATGGCACTGGGTTTGAATCTTGGCCTTGCCGCTGATTGGTTGAGTGGCCCTGAGCAAATACCTCTCCTCTCTCGTGGAAAGAGCACAGTACGGTTCCTGGTTGTGTTCTTTTGAGAATTAAATGTACGTGCAAAATGTTGAACATAGGCCTTCTGGAAATTGTAGCAGTTGGCTCAGAGATGCTGCCCTCATTACTCTCGTCAGTGGACAGTGCAGAGACGGATGTGAAGGTGGGCTGCTTTGCTCACCTTGGCCACTGTTTGCTCCTGCCTTGCCACCATTGCCTTGTTTTCTAGCCCAGCCGTATCGCAGTTGTGCCTGTTAGGTGTCAGCCAGGCCTAAAGCCTATTCAGAGTCCGCAGTGTCCCCGTTGATGGCCACACAGTAAGGCCGTCGTCTCTGGAGATGCTGGTCAGAGTTTCCCGCCTCTGCTTTCTTTGCCTTGCTTTGATTTCCTCTCTGTGCTTCCGCCTTGCGTTCAGTGGGTGATCGTCTTTCCTTTTCTGTGCAGAAGGATGTGGTAGCCTGAGAGGGAATGAAGCGCTTGTGCCGAATACATTCCCCTCTCTCTTTTTACATTGGTTCCATGCCCACAAGTGTTATACGGGCAATGAAAGCATGGAGGCCAGAATTTAACTGTGCCTGTCTGCTAGATAGACTGGGGACTGAATGCAGAAGTGGAGATTGGTGGAAGTCTCTCTTGCCTACCAGTGGATCAGCCTTTTCTCACAAAGCTGGTCTTTCTGTCTTGTCAAGAGGTCAGACCTAAGAGCGAGGTCATTCTTATGATAGGATATGATAGGATACGATAGGATACGATCAGGTGATCTTCATCATTCACAGATTCCAGTATTCATGAATTTGCCTACTTACTAACATTTATTTGTGACTCCACATCAATATTCTTGTGACTTCCCCATCACTCACAGACGTATGCAGACTGAGAAAGATGTGAGTCGTCTTCAAGCACAAGTCCCCCACTGAGGTCCAACGAGGCATCCCTCTGTTTTTGTCTCTGTCTCATACAGAGAATGGAGACAGGAGGGGGCAGTGCAGTGTCATAGGAGAAGCTCTGGCTCTGGGGCCCTCGAGCCGAGTTTGAATCCCAGCTCTGGCATCTGTTAGTGGAACGCCTGTAGGGAAATCACTCAGCAGTCTGGAGCTTCATTTTCTCTTTTGTAAAATAAAGAAAATAGAATCCACTGATTGGAGTCATTTTTAGGATTTAAGATTATGATCGATGTGATACAGGTGTACATGCACGTATATCCTCCTAGGAGCAATGGTTCAGTATTCGCTGATTCAGTGTTCGCGAGAATCAGCTCTTATGTGTGTATTGTACGTGTGTGTGCATGTGTGCAAATATCTTTCTGTGAAAGAATAGATGGGGAATGAGAACTAGACCTTGGATTCAGTTCCATTTCTATCAATAGACTCCACTGATGTGTGGACTGAGACAAGTTACCTTACCTCTGTACCCTATAGATTCCTAATATGTAAAGTTGGGGTCAAGGTGTCCACCCTCCCCATAACAAGAAGTTCCTTAGAAACTTGTAAAGCATCCTAATAATGGAAGGTAGTATTTTTATCTGGCCCTGTCCAGGCAGCAGGAGCAATCAGGAGGCTGGCATGGTGATTCTGCAGGGTCTCTAGTCTACAGTGGACGGTTCTAATCTAGCATTCATTTATTCCCTGATTTGTTTATTCAGTCTTTCAGTGAACTTGTATTGAAAACTGACCATGTGCCCAGGCCTATAAGAGATGTGAGGGATACGAATGAATAAGCAAGACCCATCTCTCGAGATGCTTTACTGCAGGAGACAAACATGCTGTCTGGATTCTAGGATGGGGGTATACCAGGCTCCCATCCTCATGCCAGATCCAAATTCTTTACATGGCTTCATCTGACTGGGGACTCATCCATGCTCATGCCAGTTGCATATGTGTGTATACTTGTGTGTGTGTGAGAGTGGGTATGATTGTGTCCAGAGATAGAAATGGAGATGCAGAATACCCTGAGACTTTCTCCACGTGCGGTCTCCTCCATGTTCTTCTTTCATTCACGCTCATCCCCTTGGAGTCTCATGGAATGAGTGGTGGTTTCTCTGGGATCTTAGTCATCATCCGTCACGCTACAGCTACCAGCACGTAGAACTTCACAGATGTCCGAGGACAGTGCCTGAGAGTTAAATGCATGCACTTCAGATGTGCCCCGTGGGAAGCATGTTGAGTCCTTTTTGTGTTCTAAACCCAGAGACCCCAGTGTAAATAAACCCACTACATGATTCCCTATGAGGAATCATTACATGTCCTGCAACTTCAGTTCTCTGGTACTATATGAAAGCAATTTTTAGACAACATGCGTGTATAGGAACCCCCCTCACGTTGTTTTAAGGGTCTATAATTTTGCAACTGCCCTTTCAAATTGTCTCGATGATGGATGTAAAATAGAAAAATTACAGACTTCCTTGGAAATTGCTTTGACACAAGATTTGAGTGGACATAAAACCTATCTTAAAAGACCTACCAGGAAACACAGTAATCATATGAGCCAAATCCCTTCAGAGAGAAGGTCTGGAGTGATGAAACGGATATCCTAATTTTTGGATTGTTAGTGTGAAAATGTAATGCAGTTAGTTACAATATACTTTTCGTCTCTTCCTCTAGCCTTCTTCTCTTTGGTTTCTCCCTCATCAGTTTGACTAGTCATTCTAATCAAACTGGTCACTGATCATGCATTCTTTCATGCATTAATCTATTACTAAAGTGAATTGGAAGCCTGTAATGGTCCAGGCACTATCAGGACTAAAATTACTTTCCTGGAACATGTCCTGTGGGGATAAATGAAGTAGATACCCTGATGTGTAGTGTTTTTCTGGGTAGTTTTTCAGTATTACATGTTTATTAAATTCTAGTAGACTCATTCACTTCCTTTTTTTTAATTTAATTTTATTTATTTTTAAAAAAATTTATATATATATATATATTTTTTAATGTTTATTTATTATATTATGTTAGTCACCATACAGTACATCCCTGGTTTTTGATGAAAAGTTCGATGATTCATTAGTTGCGTATAACACCCAGTGCACCATGCAATACGTGCCCTCCTTACTACCCATCACCAGCCTATCCCATTCCCCCACCCCCCTCCCCTCTGAAGCCCTCAGTTTGTTTCTCAGAGTCCATAATCTCTCATTCACTTCTATTAAAGGTTTCAAAGACTTTTCGCCCCAGTCTGTAAAAGGTAAAAGCATCTCACCCAAAGTATGGTGGGGGTTTCTGTTCTAATAACTGTTAAGTTCAAGCTGCCATTTCCAGCTTCTGGCAAGATAGTGAGGAGGTAAGGAGCATGGGCTCTGAAGTCAGACGGCCTGGATCCAGACTCTGGCTTCGACGTTTTCTACCTGTATAACTTCAGGCAAGTTACTTAACTCTTTTACACCTCAATCTTATTATCTGTAAAGTGGGAATGATGATATCTACTTCATAGGGCTCTTGTGGGTGTTAAGTGGGAGGTCCTATAAAGCACGTAGTACAGCAGCTGAACCGTACTGACCACAGTCAGTACTTGTTAGATGTCAGTTGTTATTGTTGGTGTTGCGTCATGGAAGCCATTTGTTTGATTCCTGGATTGATTTGTTAGCACACTGGATATTCTCTGCCAGAAATTTTACATTTCCGCTAAGATGACATATGATGCTTGTTTAGATAAACTAGAGTCCATGAGTTAATTAATGCCAACGTCATAAATGCAAGGGTGCAGCTACGGGATTGATGGGCCCTACTTACCCGAATGAGGGTTGGGAAAGATACGTCCTGTACCCGTCGAGGAACACATGTACTAAACTACCAAGACTGTGACTAGGGAAACGGAAACCTGAGGAATAAATCTGGTGGAATTTCACTTGGATTCTTGAATTGAGGAATAAATTGGTGATTTTTACAAACTTAGACTTGATCAGAATCGCATGGGAGATTTTTAATAATATAGATTTCTGAGCTCAAATTAGGACCTAATGAATTAGAATTTCTTGGAATTTCTATTTAACAAAAAAGTTCCCACCAGTAATTGGTATGCAGCTAGCCTGACACCAGCGTGTGAGAAGCATTGGCTTATGTTGTAGTGGACGGTTGGTATCTAAATGCCATTATTAGGCAGATATTCTAGACCAGGTAAAAGAGATTAATTTCAACCTGAATTTGGTTTACCTTGAGGGACTTCTCGGGCCCCTGTGCTCTCACTTCTGGACTGGTGACATCAGGGGACGAGGAGGAAAGGCGTGCATTGAAGGGCTCTGTAATTTGAGTAGATATCCTTTGTTCTCTGTGAATCCCTTGGAACCTCGTCTTAGAGCTTAGACGAAGAGGCCTCACATCTCACCCTTTGACAACAGTTCCTGGGTTTCCTGGGTTTATGTGGAAAACCTCCAGCAAACGTGCAGCTCACGGTTTTAATACCTGGTTTGACAAAAACAACAAAACAAGACCCCTCAAAATACTCCCCCCCAACACAAAACATTGGAAAGCTGAACAACAAACAAACAAAAACTTTAAAACACCAGAGCAGAGCAAAGCACCGTTGCCTCAAGAAAGTGGTTGGCTTAAACACTTCAGACACTGCGTTTTGTAAGTGAGATTGTGGCCCTTTTTGTTTTGATGCAAGAATGTGCAGAGTCGGGGCGCCTGGGTGGCTCAGTTGTTAAGCGTCTGCCTTCGGCTCAGGGCGTGATCCCGGCGTTCTGGGATCGAGCCCCACATCGGGTTCCTCCGCTGGGAGCCTGCTTCTTCCTCTCCCACTCCCCCTGCCTGTGTTCCCTCTCTCGCTGGCTGTCTCTCTCTCTGTCAAATAAATAAATAAAATCTTAAAAAAAAAAAAAAAGAAAAAGTGCGGAGCCAAGTTTATGGCTCACGTCGCGCAAGTACGGCATGGGAGGTTTTGGCAGGCATTTCAGGTGCTTGTGTCCCTCTTGGACTCCTCACGTCATTTTTCCTACCCTTATTCATCCTTTGTCATTATTTCCTCAGTGAGGTATTTTTAATCTTCTTCTGCTACATATGGTACAAAGCATATAAAGTCATTTTTGGAACAAGTTGGGACTTCAACGTATAGACAAATATATAGTCGGCAATTGGCACTGAAGATATTATTTCTGTCCTAATTTACACAACTTAGTAGTCAGAGAATCATAGAAACACATAAAACACATTGCAGTGTGGGTTTCTAAGTGCTATAAAGGTGGGGTGGACGGAGGCTGCAAACGCGGTGTTCACAGTGGAGGAAGCATCACCCATTTGCCCAGGAGCAATTATTCTGTGCCTGTTGTGTGCCAACAATTCTTTTAGGCCCCGAAGATAAAAACTCCCTGAGCCCCAAGGAGTTCATGTCGGTGGAGAAGACAAATATGTAGGCAAATAACTATACTATAGCACGATTCATTCTCAAACTGAGTATATGTAAAATGCTGTGAAAACACAGAGGAGGGGCAATTAATTATATCTGGGAAAGGAAGTCTCAAGGAGAGAGAGCTACGGAGAGGTGATGACATTTCAGCTTGATCTTGTGCATAACAAATGACTTCCTATAAGGTATTTTCCACCTGTTTTGAATTAACTAAAATGATTAGGTCTTAGAATTTATAAAGGTCATCTCTACTAGAATGGAAAAAGTGGATCACTCTTGTAAAATAACCATTTAAAAAGCGCCAGCCTGATTCTGGGTGGCTACCAGAATGAATTAATGCTAAAATTCATAAGAAAGAAGGTTTTTGAAACTGAGATGGGGATTTGATAAAAAAAAAATGGTGCTAATAAATAATTGTATATAATTAAGTATAAGCAATATAATATCAAATAATTATATCTTCCTGCTCTACCACTTTGCCTTTTACTTTGTGTTTGACTGATTTAGGCACAACTACAGGGAAAAGCTACCGACTAATGAGATAAACAGAAACATTGCCAACCCCTATGACAGAAGTAATGCTATGTGAGCTCCAAATCCACTTCATTTTCTTTCTGGGTCCACTATGAAACTCTGTTTTCTCATCACCCTTGCTGATATCTCACTTCCAGAACTGGCCGATAAGACTCTCCCACACTTGATCTTTGACTCTCCCACTTGCCCTTCCATGGAGACCGCAAGTGAAAGACAATGACATCAGGAGACAGAAGGAGCTTGGGTCCCTCGGGCATGCTTAGCTCCCTCGGAAAGTGAACCAGGAGCATCCGCAATGGATTTTGCCTGAGCGAGGTAGTATCATACATTGTGCAAGACTACTGAGATTTGCGATTGTTTGTTATATGGTGGTTATTCTGTCCTCCCACATGCTTCGTGAGATGATGTCAGCACTTTTGCTTTTATAGTTACCTTCTTTCATTCCCCTCCGTCCATCCTCAGAATCACATAACGCACCGTGATTAATTCAATAAATGTTTATAGAATCTGTGAATTAAGGTTTTCAGACACTGAATAAGGTTGGTACTGTAACTCCGAACTATCAAGTATGCATAAAATAGGTCATGAAAATAAGCAGACCTCAGTTCTCGGAAAAGCTACGTTACATTGGCTGTGATTCATGTAACACACGTATGGGACATCTCAAAGTCTGGCCCCTGTGCCAGGCCCAGGGCACCACGGAACATAAGGGGAGCAAGCTCTGCTGTCGTGGCTGTGAACGTAGTTGGAAGAGGGCCACCCAGCATGTAACGAATGAGTCGGGTCACTTGTCGTTAGTCCTCAGAGGCTTAGATTCGTTTGGCAAAGCTGTTTCCATGTGTGAATTCTGAAATTATTTCTGTGACATTCTAATGTACCCGAATGAACGATTTATTCAATCAAGGATAGTTCATAAGCATCTCCTGCATTTCAGCTTGGCATTGCTCTAGTTATTGGGACGAACACAGTGAAGAGATTAGCCCCCACCTTCGAGAATCATATAATCTAGGAAGGGGAAACAGACGTTTAAAATATAGCGATGAGTGTTTTCGTGGAGGCAAGACACAGTATGTTGCATTTATTTTCCACATTTTCTCTTCTTTCTGGACAAAAAGATATATTCATACTTCTGTTTTTTAAAGCCAAAGCAACAACAAAAAGAATTTCTCTATGTGCAAAATTTAATTCAATTATTAAGGTCTCTAAATTTGTTTTTTCTCCTTGGTCATCATGGGTGTGGTATGGGTAGAGTTGGGAGTTCGTGGAGGGGGTATTTTTGTATTAAACATGCTGATTGATCTTAAGACTCTGATGAGCCATGTACATGCATTGATCTGTGGATAGGTAGCCTCCCATACGTCTCTATGTAGGAGCCACAGATACATGAGAATCCCCTTTTTTATCCCTATCACTAGGTTGCTTGGTGGCAAAGGCCTAATTAATTCCTTCGTTAATTCCATAATACAATGTCAAAAATAGTGAATTATTGAACCTGCAAGTATGTCTGGTTTTCTTGCATTCGAATTCCCATGCCTCCAATACATCCCTCGCATTGCTCTGAGATTCATTTCCCCAAGCTCATCTCATTGTACCCGTTTACCTGTTGAAAACACCCTCGGGGGCTCCCATTGCTTATTGAATTATATCCACCTCCACAGTAGCATTTCATGCCCCCCATCTGCCCCATGTAGATTGCTAATCCCACTCATAGCACCCTTCTTGTCCCTCACTGCAGGCACAAAATCGTGAATGTTCTTTCAGTTCCACACATCCCTTCGTGCTCTTCCTTATCCCTCCTTCTTTACAGTATCCCAGGGCTGTCCCGGGACTCCTCAGCCAATGTGCATCTTGAGTGCCAGTTTCTGTAGAAACGCCTGTTTCCAGGGCTGGAGTAGGGCAGCTGAGCTCAGCAGCCACGGATTGGCCACCAGAGGAGAGCAAATTGCTCCTGTGCTGTCAGAGGACAGCACGATGGACAGGGGGACCTCCTTAATTCCCCCCTGTCTGACCTTTCCCTAGAGGGTCTCTGACAGTTCCTTAAGGTCAGCATCTTCTGATCTGTGGTCTTGCAAAAAATGGGTATGGGGGAATAGAGATTGAACCACTGATGCCTAAGGAATCAGAATCCGGAAGTCTGGCCTCTTTCTTATGGCTGCCACCCATCACCTGCCTCAGCATCATCTGGAAACCTTCAGATGCAGAATCCAGGCCCACAACAGACCAACCAAAGCAGAATTTCCAGGGTGAGGGGTAGAGCTCAGACAGCCACAGTTTAAATAATTATTCTGTGTAGATGACTTAAGTCTGACAGCCATCCTCCACAGAGGAGCAGACAGTCTGTGAGAAAATCCTGGCGTTAGTCCCCTTACTGCCACAGTCAAAGTAAGGGTTAATTGGCCTTCATTTCTTTGTTTGTTCACATTAATGTCTGGCCTCCTGGCTGCCATGTGGATAGCAGGAAAGTGGAGTCCAGAGAGTGGGGGAGTGGGGGCAAATCAGGACCATACCTCCTTGTGCAGACAGTCCTTGACAATCACAAGGAAAGGAATAAAGTAGTATTTTGAAGGGTGGGAATTACACGAATAATTCTCAATGTCCAGTCACTATTTTCATGAGCATTAGGTACCGGGCAGGCAAACCTGAAGTGTCTGCAGTCCCTGATGCCTCCTACTTCTTGTCCCCCACCCCCATCTCGTCCTATTTCCATAACCTTCATCCTCCTCTCTCAATCTTGGCGACGTTGCTATAACCAGGGCTGACATATTGGAAGATTAAAAAAGAACATATGATTGTATTTATTTATTGTTGCTTTCTGAGTTTTTATTTTCGCATGGGTTTTGTAATGTATATGATACATAGTGGAACATATATATTCATAAATGAAAATACATATGTTCGCATGATACAGTCACTTCTCTTTAACTGATCCTGTATACCTTTAAAAAACCTCACTGTCAGCTCTCCTGACAATACAGCAAACCTGATCCTCTAAGTTTTAACCAACCGCTGGCTCCTCTTTCCCGACGACTCTCGAAGGCCTGGGAATTTTGTATTTTGGACTCTCCCAGGGCTTTAATGAATTTCCTTTTGATGCTCGTCCAATGGAACCAGCATTGCTATTTGACATTTTGAATTTTTCATTTCAGTATGTGACCTTGTAGGGTGTTGTTTTGAAGTAACCAAATCCTGATCTTAATCTAGTGAGTTTAACCCTTGCCTGTTTCTCTACCAACGTCACGGCCAATTAAATGCTTTGGTATAAACATAACATACCAGAAAATTAAAGCTTGTCCTTGATCAAAAGTCCGTCCTCCTCCACCTATGACCAAACTCAAAATTATTTTGTGTGACCTTACAAATTTGAGATACAAAAGGTTTATATTCTTAGCTTCTTGAACCTCCACCAGTTAAAGGTGTAGCAAATACCTGTCTCTCTCTATAAAGTGTGTGTGTGTGTGTGTGTGTGTGTGTGTACAATCCAGAGTCATTTAATTTCCTTTTAAGTTGGGCTCTTTTTGGTCCAAAGATCATTTTTTTTTCATAATAGATCTAAATTTATACCAGTTGGTTACTATTTCCAGGACAGCCTTGTCACCGACATAAATCATCTCATTTCAGCAGCTACAGTAAATAATTGGGCCCCTGAGACATTGTTTTCCATCTTCTCTGCAGAGAGCTCCCTACAACCTCTGGGTTCTCCCCTGGGTGCACAGGGTGATGGTGCCGTTGCCTCTGGCCTTTTCATTTATTATTTATTTCATTTATTGCAGGGCTCAGAACAAATTGGAATTGGCAAAAAAAAAAATGGAGAGAGTGTCTGTGGAATGATAATGTCCAAGGTTCTCATGATTACCAGAAACTGGGCAGAGCAGAGAGGGAGAAGAGAACAAGAGAAACACAAAATGCAATATCATTTCAAATCAGAACACCTAAGAAAAAATACTTGTAACTGCGTGAATTTTCACGTCTTAATAACAAAAGGCGGTTTATTAAAGTTTTTTTGTGTGTTGTTTTGTTTTTAGAAGTCAGATATAGCCTCCATTGCTAGAAGGCCAGGGGAGCACTGGGTCCAGGCCAGGAGCTCTGGCAGGAAGTTGACACACTTGCAGTATTGCCTCCCCGGGGCTAAGCTTCTCCCCCGTAAGCCTCGGTTTTTCCGGTAGTAAACACCCATGGATTGATTACTTTTCCCGATCCCTGGAGTATAAAAGGGTCAGCTCACCACTAGGTTGTAATAAAGCTTCCTCCTTGGTTTCTGGTTGATGAAATACTTTCCAGCTTTCGCACAAAGATTAATTTGCTACAGTAGAACTTGATTACAATTCAGTAGCTTTTTATCATACAGCTTTCATCTTGGACCAGTTCTTAAAACAGGGAGCCTTTAAACGATCTGATCCTTATTGATGCAAAGTAGAATTTTACTCAAAGGCAGCCTAAAATGTGTAAAGTATCTATCTGGCCTAATAGCTAAAACAGAGTAAATGCTTAATAAAGCAGATCTCTCCTGTCTTTTATTATGTGTGTGTGTGTGTGTGTGTGTGTGTGTGTGTGTGTATGTATATATATATATATCCTTTCTTCCAGAATTTCAGAGTTTGAATAAATCCTAGAGGCCGTGTAGTCCATTGATGTGTAATCTCAGACACAATAATAGGTAGGTATTGTTTTTCCTTTTTTTAATTAAGTTTTTAATTTTAATTCCAGCATAGTTAACATACAGTGTTATATTAGTTTCAAGTGTGCAATATAGTGATTCAGCATTTCTATACATTGCTCAGTGCTTATCAAGATAAGTGTACTCTTAACTCCCCATCATCTATTTCATCCATCCCCCACACCACCTACCCCCTCTGGTAACCATTAGTTTGTTCTCTGTAGGTAAGAGTCTGTTTCTTGGTTTCTCTCTCTCTTTCCTTTGCTTGTTTTGTTTCTTAAATTCCACACATGTGTGAAATTATATGGTATTTGTCTTTCTCTGACTGACTTCACTTAGCCTTATACTTTCTAGCTCTGTCCATGACATTGCAAATGGCAAGATTTCATTCTTTTTTTATGATTGAATAATCCATTGTATATATAAACCACTTCTTTATCCATTCATCTATTGATAGACACTTGGGCTGCTTCCATAATTTGGCTATTGTAAACAATGCTGCAGTAAACAGCTTTGAATTAGTGTTCTTGTATTTTGGGGGGAAATACCCAGTAGTGTGATTACTGGATTATAGGGTACTTCCATTTTTAATTTTTTGAGAGCCTCCATACTGTTTTCCAGAGTGGCTAAACCAGTTTGCATTCCCACCAACAGTGCTCATCCTCACCAACACTTGTTGTTTCTTGTGTTTTTTACTTTAGCCATTCTAACAGGTGTGAGGTGGTATCTAATTGTTGTTTCGATTTGCATTTCCCAAATGATGAGTGATGTTGAGCATCTTTTCACGTGTCTGCTGGCCATCTGGATGTCTTCTTTGGAGAAGTGTCTGTTCATGTCTTCTGGATTATTTGGTTTTTCGTTGTTGAGTTGTGTAAATTCTTTATATACTTTCAATGCTAGCCCTTTATCTGATGTGTCATTTGCAAACGTCTTCTCCCATTTCATAGGCTGCCTTTTAATTTTGTTGGTTGTTCCCTTCGCTCTGCAGAGGTACGTATTATTATTATTATCCATATTCTTCAGATGAGGAAACTGAAATCTAGAAAGATGAAGTAATTTACAGAATCATCTAGCTAGGATTCAAACTCAGATCTAGCTCTAATAACTCTGCTCCTCACCACCATCTTAGATGCCTTTTAGGTCCTATTTAAATTCGTGCTTTGAAGTTGAAAGTGTTAGTTGTCTGTTGCTATTCTACAGACCCACCCCAAAACTTGGATGTATCCAAATACAGTAATGACTTATTTTCTTGCATGGTTTCTGGGGTCAGGAGTTCCGGAGGATCTTGTTGAGGCAGCGCTCACTCAGGGTCTCTTACGAAGTTGCGGTCAGTTGTTGGCTGAGACTGTTGTTGCCTGAAGTCTTGACTGGGGCTAGAAAATTCACTTCAAGGTGGCTCATTCACACGTCTGACAGATTGGTGCTGGCTGCTAACAGGGGTCTTCCATTGCTTTCCATGTGGATCTCTTCACAGGGCTGTTGAGTGTCCTTACAGCATGGTGGCTGGCTTCCCTTACAATGTGTGATTCGAAAGATCAAGACTAAAGCAATAATGCCTTTCATGATGTAGCCTCAGAAATAACATACTGTTATTCCCACCACATTCTGTTGGTCACCCAGGAAATTCTAATTCAGTGTGAGGGACTGGGTGTGAATACCAGGAGACATGAGTCATTGGGGGTCATCTTGAAGGCTGGCTTCGATCGCAGACCACTACCTACTCTCTTCTTTCATAAGCCCTTTCCAAACCTGACTCTAGCCAATCATTCTTAGCCTTTATTGATCCATTATAGACACTCAATAAATATTAGCATAGCCAATGAACTCAGTAAATATTTGGACCTAGGAAAGTGAAGAAACCCAATTTCTTGAGCTGTTGCTAGAGGAATTGCATAACTTGGGCCTTCACCAATGATTCACGTTTTCCATCTGCCTTTTCCTTTTCAGAAACTGCTGGCCTACCTTCCCTATAAGCTTACAATCTAGTGACTGAGGCCACTCCATCTGATCCATTGAAACACACAAGAATAAATTTGGCAGATTGGAGCTTCTCAACGAATCAGAGTCTTCTCCGGGATGATGTCCCTGAGAGAGCTTCCCTAGTTACTTCTAGTTCTAGAGAAAGCCATGAAGCAGGTCTCTTAGATACTCCATTTCAGAGCCAACCATGAGTCAATTCTGTAATGTATAGAAGGCTATAAATATCCTCATGCATTAATAATGCTGGTTCTTGGTATATAGAAATACAGTATGTTGAAAAATGTTTCTTTGGGAAGAAGGCCATTTTATTTTGTGGCCTCTAATTTACTAACATTTTTCATCCTCTACGTTACTTAATGAAGATAAGCCACCGAAGCACTAGTTAGGACAGGAACTGTGTTTTTCCAGAAGCAATGCCCGGTGTGATGTTTAAAAATACAGTGCTCTTCCAGGCCCTGCTTCTTTCTTGTTCCAAGGATGTCATTATCAATACTAATATAAATTTTTCATTGCTTGAGCCATTACAATATACTGGGAATAGATTTTTCAATTTTTCAAGTTCCACTGAGTATATTAGCAAAATTATCTGTCTGTCAGCGGGCGTGTGGTGACGCCAGTAGCATCTCTGATTTTGATTGTTCTCAATCTTTTTATTTTTACACGTCTCCAGTAGAGAAAAGGCCAAGGATTTATTTGCAAACCCCCCTCCCCACCCTTTCCTTCTGATCACTTTCTCTCATACCTTTTAGTCTCTTGTCTGAGTCTTTAAGAAGAGGAATACTAAAAGCAATCTAAGAGAAAGGATGTGTATATTTCATAGGTAAAATTGTGAGCTTTTAAAAATCATGCTTCAAGGTGCTTTGTTTTATTATTTTTAATATTCCTATAAGTTAGAGCAGAGAATCTGTGAAGGGGGAGGTTCTTGACCTGTGCAGAATCTTCCTGTGCTTCAGGTGCAGACTCTGAGTGGGGACCTATTTTAACGGTGTAGCGACTATTCTGGGCGTGTACACAGATGACCTATGGCAGCTTGAACTCCCTGTTCTTTTGTGATCGTCATGAGCTACAAGTGGTCTGCATGCCTTTAGAATGAATTGTAGACTTCAGTGTGGGGTGTTATGCAAGAAGAACCTAGGAGAGGGTCACGGTGGGAGGGACAAATTAAAATTTACAAGCATTCTTAATTGAAAAGGTGAAGTCACTCAGGCTAAGAGGTAGCATGCTGGGTCATGGAATGGTAGATTTGGGAGGTAGCTCCAGGATCTGCTTCTCAGTTCCCCTTATATTAGGATCCGGAAAGAGAGGGCAAGTACATGGCCTAATGTCACATGGCTGGAAAGTGCTGAATGGCCTTTCCATCAACATCCTTGACTTTCAGTCATGAACTTTCCCCAATATAGCGCATTTCGAAACAAAAAGAAGATGAGATTACTTTTCCATGGAATTTGCTTTCTTTAAATTTAGATTACTCAGTGGTAGAGACTAAAACATGGATTTTTTGTTTGAAATACCTGGTTCGAGTAACTAACTGCGCAGATCAGGTGCAACAAGTGCTCCTGTATCATGGTGCGTTGTTTACATCTCTCCATTGAGCTCGATCTTGCGGTTAACGTCAGTGGTGCTCCATGGTTGCATCACCATGCACACAACCGTATCAGTGGACCTGAGCTCGTTCACATCTGCGCTAGTTTCCTACTGGGGCTGTGAGCAAATTACTGGCCCCGAACGATTCAATATAAGTTCATTATCATAAAGTTCTGGGAGTCAGAAGTCTGAAAATAGGTCTTATGTGGCTAAAAGCAAGGAAGGTGTTGACAGGACTTGTTCCTTGTGGAGACTAAATCCATCCATTTCCTTTCCTGTCTTCTTCCTTTTTTTTTTTTTTTTTTTTTTAAGAGAGAGAGCGTTCATGAGTGCAGGTGGGGAGGGGTGGGGGGGAGGGAGAGAATCCCAAGCAGACTCCATGCCTGAGCCACCCAGGCGCCCCTCCTTTCCTGTCTTCTGGAGGATGGCTGGGTTCCTTGGAGTATGGCCTTGTTCCAGCAATGGCATCACTCTGAGCCCTGCTTCTGTCATCACACCTCCTTCTCTGACTCTCATACTCCTGCCCCCCTCTTACAGGAATCCTTGTGGTTATTTCACATCGCCCCTCTCTAGATAATCCAAGATAACCTTCCCATCTCAAGATCGTGACTCACGTCCACAAAGTCTGTTTTGCCACAGAAGGTAACAAACGCACGGGTTCTGCTGTTTACAGCATGGACATCTTTGGGGACGCATTGTTCTATCATATCTAAATTTAATATTCAGCCTATAGAATTGAGGGAGTTCCTTGCAAGGAGTCCGAAGACTGTAGTTTGAGGCTGATTTAGAACACATCACCAGCGCGACCTTGGTTAGCTTTCATAACCTGACCGAGCCTTACTTTCTTGATCCGGACGCCGATGGATAGAAATAAGAGCCAGAATGTATTACACACTTGGTGTGTTCACCCACCCACAGTTTAAAAACAAAATCTTCTTGCATACCTCCTTCATGCCAGGGAGGGTGCTGGGTGCTGAGGGCACAATGATGAGCCAGCACTGACCCGGGGCCTGTCTCCAGAACCCACGGTCTTGTGGAGAAGACAGTTCTTCATCACGCTTGTGGTCACGCACAGTCTTCTGAAACTTCAAGTAGGACAGCCTTCTACGGTAGAGGGACTTGTGCCAGGGGAGCTAATCAGGAAAGATTTGATCAACGAGGGAGCAAAACACTCCTGAGGCAGTGTTTCCTGAATTGAGATGTGACGAATCTGTAGAGGTGAGAGAGGCAGAGAGAGGAGGGAAGGACATTGTAGGCGGAGGGACCAGCAGGTGCAAAGGGAGAAGGGAGCAGAGTGTGTGCAGAGGATCTGAAGACAGGTGTAGTGATGGAGCGGGGAGGGTACATATATCCCAAGTACTGGGCCAGCGGCTTAAAGGGCATGATCCAAACACTGGCTTACTTTAGGAGGTGACCTCAGGCAAGTCATTCAACTTCGCTAAGCCTCAGTTCCCTCTTTGGTAAAATACAAAGAACAGTTGTAGCTCTTAGGGAGTTGCGGATTAGATAAGAAATGCCCATAACTGTAAAGTACAGGAATCTTAGCAATTTTCCTAATCATTAACTCCTTTGTTCTTGCGTCAACCTGTTGATGTATTATTAACCCTATTTTATAGACGAAGAAACTGAGGCATAGACCATTGAATAACCTGTCCAGGGCATACAGCCACTTAGTAGCAGAGCAGGGATTTCAGCCGAGCTCCATCTACCTGCAAGGAGCTGGTGCTCCCCACCACAGTGTCACTTGCCCCAGAGGGTGGCTTCAGGGATAAATGGGATAACATGGGCGTTTTGTAAAGTAAATGTAAATCCGTAAATAAAAGGCTTATGATTATTCATATTACCCTCCCGACCATTATGTTTCCTTCCATTATTACTCACATTATAACAAAGGGAATGTAAGCTGCCTGAGCTGATTCAGTTTATTTCTTCCCCAGTTCATTTTCTCTCTAAATAAATTCCAATAAAAGCTACAGAGAACAGGAATAAGTGAGAGATGCAAAGTGCACTTGTGTCTTCATTGATTCTGTGGCCTTGTTCCTTTTGGCCCAGGTGCCAGGGCTCATTTCCGTAGGAACAGGGAGACAAGAACAGCTCACTGTCTGTTCTGCTCTTAGATTCAGTAATCAAGTGTTTGGGGCAATTAAATATTCTGGTAAATTGAGATAACTAAATAAACCATATGAGGTTTACCTAATTTCAAAGATTTAGAGTACAAAGATATATTTAACACTAAGACTATATATTTAATCTTCCTTTAATAATTTTAAAGATGCTTCTGAACCATGCTGGTTTTCCAGATTCCCATCACCATGTCAATTATCTTTACCTTGATGAGGCCCAGGAGTGCTGGCTTAATAGTCATTTGCAGTCCGTAGAGAGACATCCCTTACTAGAGAACCGTCCCTTACTAGAAATTGTCACAGATTGAAATTTGAATTCAATTTCTTGATTAATTCTGTAAATTTAGAACAATGCAGGGAGGGTTTTGCAATAGTCTCCTTTTAATTTCAGCATTAATGTGAAACAATAAAAAGGTTTCTATCTTAAGTGGAAAATACATAACCCCCAAATGCTTCCCCAACCCAGTCAAACAGATGCAAAATGAAGAGAGAAGGAGCTTCCGTTTGTCAGGTTATGGATTGTTTTTAGCATTCATCCAGCTGTCTGACAATGTCAGAACACAAGTCTTTAGCATTCTGATGCCAGAAAGGTAGTCAAGGACAGTTCTATTTTCACAGACACTCACAAAAAGCATATTTGCTTTTTTCTTGTTGTTTTAAGATTGTCTGGTATTGGGGCGCCTGGGTGGTGCAGCGGTTAAGCGTCTGCCTTCGGCTCAGGGCGTGATCCCGGCGTTATGGGATCAAGCCCCACATCAGGCTCCTCCGCTATGAGCCTGCTTCTTCCTCTCCCACTCCACCTGCTTGTGTTCCCTCTCTCGCTGGCTGTCTCTATCTCTTTCAAATAAATAAATAAAATCTTTAAAAAAAAAAAAAGATTGTCTGGTATTTAAGAGGAGTCCAACATCAATTGACACTTCTAAATTTCTATGGTCCTAGATTTCTCATCGCTCCTACAAATTCAAGGCAAGAGGGCAACTAACGAAGAGTATGGCATGAGTCATTATGATAAGATATGTCTGACTGTAAATTGCCGAATTCAGAATCTCTGGTCATGGAATAGCTGGGTTAAGGTCTGAAGAAGTCACTGACAGCTTGGAGCTAGGACTCAAAGTTGGAGCCGGCAGCGTGTCTTCCGCATTGACTGAAAATAACTCAGCGAAATTTCTTTCTCTCTTAACAAGCTTCCTCCAGTCGCACAATTCCCTTTGCTATGCTGCAGCCCCAATGTGAAAAGGAGAACATGTTCAGATATTGAAAAACCGTAGGCCATTACCTACTGTATCACTCATATCAAAGACACTGAAAAGATAGCACGTGTACAATTGATGGATTATTCTCATCATGAAAGTCTGATGACCCCACTTGGGTTTTCAAACAAGGCATTTAATAACCACTGCCTTGTTAAAAGGTGGAAAATGATCTGGCTGGTGGCCTGATAGGACGAGGTTTTATTGATTTTACTGAGGCCCTTGACTTGGGAGATCACAGGCTTCTTAAGGGCAAACTTAAAAGGAAGCATTAAGATGGATGAGTAATTACCTGTGTGATGGATGTCATTCTGTAAAAACATCAGGATTGGGTAGCTTCTCCTTTGGGTATCACTTGATGGGGGAGGGCAAGACCATAGACGAAGTCTCATTTCAACCATGTTTAGTCCTTTGCATATATATGAATTAGCTTTGTTCCGTTAGAAGTTTTGGGTATAGATGGTTTTAAGGACATAGGCTTTGTTTTATTTATTGACTGTTAGTGTACAAGGAAGAATAGATAGTTACAGGTGCTAGAACAGCTAAATGATGTTTCAAATTTTACGGAAAAAGTGAAAGAACTTTATAAATGTCTTTAGTGTTCGTGGCTCTGAATCTACCCGGGAATGAGGATCTCTGAAGCATGGGACTCGCAAGGGGCCTGGTTGGGCTTGAGACAAAGTCAGGAAAGAGACCACCGCTGGCAGACTGGGGAAGGAGGTACTGAGTTGGACTCAGTGTTAGGGAAATGTGGAGGCTCCATAGGGTGCTGGAGAACGGAGCCGATGATAGCATTCTGAGCAGTAGGACATACATTCCGGACCCCAGGGAGCAGAGCTCCGAGTGGACAATGTCCTCTGGACTGGGAGATGGCTGTCTGAGAGATTGTGCAGTGGGGTTCTTGGGCCCCCTCTCCTTTGTCCCTTGCCCTCTTCGAATTGGTGTCATTCACTGAGTTGCCAAGACTATCCTCAGGGTGGAGAGGGCGTGGAGGAAGAGGCTATGTTTACTGGAAACCACTGGGCTACTGAACCTGGGGGAGGCATGACTCTCCTTCAGTGTTAAAATAATCACTTATCTATCATTCACTTATTCATTTATTTGTCAAACATCTATTGGGCAAATATTGTATCCTAAGTGCCAGAATCACCATGTTGTGTAATAGAGATCGACAATGATTTAAACCTGATTATTGTTCTCAAGGAGATTCTAGTTCAATAGAGACAGTCACATATGTAAATAAATGCAATATTATCATAGGCCCGGTCATGTACTGTATGGAGAACATACAGAGCGAAGGCAGAAGAAAAGGGAGAGATTGAATTTTCTGAGCAGCGAATGGAGCTGGGCATGACTCAGAAAGGAGGTAACGTGTAACAGTCCTGAAAGACGATAGCAGGGAATGTGGTTTGCAGAGACGGGCAGATGCCGAGTCATGCAGGGGCTAGAGTCACTCCGGGAAGCAAAGAGGAATCTTGCCATCAGGGGTGTCATTTTGTGGGGGACAAGAGGGTCTTTATACACAGTGGGGCCGGGGAGAGGCCAGGTGTCTGCAAACAAGGTTTCCTTGTGTGAAAGATGATATGAACTTGTTGCAGAGATTCCTTCTAAGACTCCAAATTCTACTGGGAAGAAGAAAGCGAGGCCTCCTTTTTGACATCTTTGTCTGTTTTACTGTTCGTGGGCACCTAAGTTTTTGCGTTAGGGGTATGGTCCCGTCGTGTTCATACGAGGTCCTGGGCCTCCCCTCTGCCGGGAGGGATGGCGGTTAGCTCCACATCCTCCGAAGCCCTAGACGAAAGCTTGTTCCTTGCAGGTATTTCTGTTGTAGGAGGTCCCGAATCTCCCTACTCATCTATGCAGGCAGAAAGCTTTTGCTCTATATGTAGTTGTGTTTCTGCTGGCTTCCATTTTGTGGGTTAAAGGACAGACTGTTTCTGTATCACCTAGCAAGACAAGGCAGCCACCAAGGAGCTCACTGCGACATGGGAATCGTTTGTAAGATATCATACAGGTTTAACTTGATTTATACTAGATGAAAGCATTACCACAGCATGTGTGAGCTTAGAAGAGGAGAGCAAATCCTTTGCTTTGTTTCTTACTTGGAAATACATTTTTTAAAAGGTCAGATCCAAGAGTGAAATCATGGAGGTGAGGTGCTAAGAATATGTATTAATTCCATCATTAAATGGGCTAATCATTGTTATACAAAGAAACAAACGGATGGGAGAACACTTGGGAAAATGGGCTGCTGAGTATTACAGTGACAGTATTGCGATCGGATCCCAGCGACGCGATACTACATAGTAGAGGAATATTTGGGAGGTTACATTTCTAGGTAAGGAAGTACTCAACGAATACGTTTTTCATTATATGAATTTTTACGTATCTGTGTACATTGGCTTTTTTCCCAGAGAAAAAATTAATATGGAAGATATTTCACTTTGTTAGAAGCCATCTTTTATATCCAAATAATGAATGAGCGTGAAGAGTATTTGAACTGTTTTTTTCTCCTTGTCTCTCATGAATGTTATAAAGTATAACGCTACCACAGGGCAACCTGTATTGAAGAGTAAACTGCCAGAAATTTCTTGATACCACACAGAAAAGAGGGAAATCAGACCAATTGAATGTATTTCTTTTATTTTCATTATTTCTTTATATTTTAAGGCCACTGCTCATTCTTTGGCTTAGAACTTCGACTCCAGTGGACTCATGAACTCTTCCCTTGCTGTTAGTATCTGTGGGGTAGAATTCATCGGAAGGCCTACTCCTATCGCTGTGATTTAGCTCTGGGAACTAATTCTCTACAGTGGGTTATTTCATATACTGTTGATGTGGAAATAGTGCATTCTGCTGCAGGATAGAGCCTATATTCCAAATGTGTTCCTGAGTACTAATTCATTTGGGGGGACATCTGTTGAACATGTTTTGGGGAACAATTTGTGTGCATGCTATTTAAATTTGAGCACGTACAATTGTTTTATGAATAAAATTATCTACATCTTTTTTCCCCCAAATTTATCCACAAATGTTGGAGTCTTGTGTGTGATGAAAAACTGTTTCCTAAGATGAGTGAGGTTTGCAAGTGAAGGTGCTCCAAATAGCTTGACTGGAAACAACGTGAAGTCCTAGGGAGAGCCTCAGAGATTTGCAGGAAGTAGGCCTGAACTCAAAGACTGGTTCTACCATTCGCATGAATTGTGTCATATTCCATAACCTCCTAAGCCTCTGACTCTTCGTCAGTAAAATGGGGTTACTAATACCTAATCCAGGGATATTTATTACGGCTCTTACCATTGCCAGTCGCATTGTGAGTTTTAATAAAGGATGGTTATTGTCATTAAATGTAAATTCATGAGTAGCTTTGAAAGAATATCTTCTCTCCTATGGAGGTGAACTGCTTAGATTGTCCGTAAATATAACTTAGTTTGTTTTCAGAATAACCCTGACTTGAGGCTCTCTGAGAATCTTGTTTTCATATAATCTGGTTAGGTGGCTGTGACAATTTCACTAGCAGCCCAGCAAGACAGTTTCCAATATGGTTGGTAAGTTGACTTGAGCCACATCATGTTGACTTCTGACGGCCAGAGCATCAATGTCAGGAACTACCAGACCAAAAAAGGAAAAAGAAAATATATGTGCAAATTTAAGTGTCATACTCCCAAATATCATTACATGACATTCAAATAACGACTTCTTTTTTTCTCACAATATGTGCTTACTGTAGAAAATTTAGAAAATACCAATATAAAAACGTTTCTTTTACTCATTATTCAGATATAGTTTATAACTGTTAATATTTCAGTATATATCTGTCTAGTTCTTTCTCTAAATACGCAGCATATTTTCCCCAACAAAAATGGAATCATGTTGAACATATTTCTTTGAAGTACACATTTTTGATTTAATGCTTTATTACGATCATATTTTCAAGTCTTTAGAGTACGCTAACATATTTTAATACATGTATGATATTCCAACATACTTTAATCAATCCTCTCCTTTTGGACATTTATGTTGTACCCGTCTCCTCACTCTTTGTCTGATGGGTGAGCTCAAACACGGGAGGTCACAGGGAATACTAGTGGAGCCGTTGGACTAAGTCAAGGCAGCCACCTGGTCAACTTGTTCACATCGAATTACGTGAGTCAGTCATTTCCTCATTACTAAAGCACTTGGCTTAAGGGTTTTGGTTACTTACAGCCCAACCTGTGGCCCAAAGAACAGCTATCTGGTAATCAGAATTTGAAGATTTTCATGCCTGATTCTGATTTTAAGACTTTTAAAATCATAAATTCCTCTCCCCAGCTGGAAGTTCATACTAATTCATTTTCCTACAAGCAGGTGGTTCAGCATCTTGGAAAATATGCTCAAGTTTATTCTGCACTGCATGAAAATGAGCTTATCACCAGAGTGTCTGGCCATCCCCGGATCTTTTGTGTCACTATTCTGGGAGATGCAAACTATCCTTTCTCCAAACAGGTTCAGTTCATTGCTCTTCCCCCACACCCCCACCACTTGTCTTTATTTACATCAAGGCGTGGTTCAAAAAGAACTAGAACTGGTTCCCAAGGGTCCTGGTTAGCATTCCTTCGTCGGCCATTAATTCTCTGTGATGTTCTATAATTCATTAACTCTGTAACCTACTTTCTTACTTGCCCTCCCTCACTTAAAGTGCACATATGTGGACAAAAGGAAGTAATAGGTTCAAACGTTGAAAAAATATACGAGTACTGTCCATTTATTTTTCATCTTTAGCCTTGTTTTCTTGGAAAACTTCCATTTCAATTGCCTAAGTTTCAGTAATTGAAGTCATCCTACTGTGGAAGATGACACTTAAGTAAAACACTGAAGGCAATGAGAGATATCAGAGGGAAAGTCTTGCCAGGCAGAAAAAACAGCCAGTGCAAAAGCCTTGGGTCAGGAACGTGTAATTGTAAATTGTTCAGGTGGGTCTTTGCTGCCTACCATGTGACGCCTGCCATTCTTTTTCTCTTCTACTTTGAATCCTGTAGCCATGTCTTCCATCACTGCTGATACTCAGGCCACAGGTACGCTAAGGACACACATCGGAGCACTACTGTTGGTGCTGTCCTCACAAAAGCTAATGCCTAAGGCCTGATGTCATGAAACTCTTCCATGGAAAAAAACCTGATGTCTGATTTTGAACGTGCAGAAGTTACGGCTCTTACTACCGTCATTTGTCAATGATTCAGAGAACATGAGCACCAATCCCACTGAATCTTCTCACATATTGTTCTTTGGCTCTAAAAATATTTTCTGTCCCATCTCCCCCAAACTCACTTGACCCTAGCTAATTCTTATTCTTCCTTAAAGTCTCAGCTTAAATGTCTCCTCTTCCATTTGTAAGCCTCTCTGCTCTATCCCTGTCCTGTCATTCCTGAGATCATGTCATTACTGAGCGCATGTCACTCTGCTCAAACACTTCGGTGGATTTCCATCAAGTAAAAATAGGTCACGTTGGCCTATCGGGTCCTACCTGATTGGCCTGCCCTCACCATTTCTCTCTGGCCCCACCTTCTACTATACCGCATCTGTTCACGCTCCTGCTCCCCGTACATACCAGACATGGGGCTGACTCAGGGCCTTTGCACTTGCTGTTCCTTATGCCTGGAAAGCTCTTCCCTCAGGTATCTCTCATTTCCCTCAGTGTTTTACTTAAGTGTCATCTTTTCAGGTAGACTAACTTATCTAAAATTTCAACGTACCTCTTTAGTCTCATATTCCCTTCCCTGATTGATTTTTTTTCTTTAGAACTAATTACCTTATAAATATATTACACGTGTTGCTTACATATAGTCTCTCCCCACTACTCCCCACTACTCCCCACTCCCACCAGACTACAAGCTCAGGGTGGGCAGGGATTTGTGTCCTTCGTTAATGTAACTGCTGTATTCTCAGTGCCAGGAATTCAACAAATACTTGCTGAATGATTGAACATTGCATCTATGTATGCATTTATGTATGCATTTATCACCTACTGATTTATTAATTTTACTTTGTTTTATTGAAGATTCCTTTTCTCAGAGCCCAGGCAGGAGGCCAAAAAGGCTGAGGCAGAGGCTGATCTGAATGAGGGTTGTCTCGCTGAGCTCTGAATTGTTACTTACCCTTTTCCAACTCACAGTGTCATTCAAGAAAGCTCTTGATTCCATACACCCTGTCCCATAATCTTCCAGACATTTTCAGGAACACCCAAATTCTGCGGTATAAAGCTACTGAGCCCCCTTGTGCGTTAAAGTTAATAGAAATGAGTGAACCCTCGCGTATGGTAGGGATAAATTTCTATTGTAACAAAATTTAGACATAGGATAGCAACTAATTCTGACATTCTCATCAAACTTGTAAAAAGAACACATATTGAGATAGACAAAAAAAAAAAAAAAAACCACCCTTTTCCCTAAATGTTAAAAATTCCTTTTATAGTGAAAAATCAGCACACTAGATCTTTTATTCCATTTAAAGAAAAAACTTATGATGCAGGAATAAGAAATCTAGTATGTTAAAATTTATAATAATATATTTTTTAAGGCTTGAACCATACACTTTTTTGATGGATATGGGCAGGTTGTGTCTTTCAAACAGAATTTTAAAAATTCCTGTGATGTTAGTGGGAAATTGCTCACTACTTTGCTCTTCAAATGGCATCCTTGGCTCTTGAGAAAGATTTTTGAAAGCCTTTATTTGATTCTTGACAGCTGTGCGTTCTTCCAGGCTGCCAGATGAGACTGTATCTTGTCTAAATGTAAATACCTGGTTACTTGACTCCCTGTCATAGAGGGCAGTTTATTCTTTTTGTAGGAAGCCTTGATTTTAAAGAAAGAAGAGACTGAGGGCCTTTCATTAGCAGGCAGGCTTCAAACTGTTTCCAGACCCTGTGTTTACTCCTATAGGGCAGACTTTGTTTTCATGCCCAATAAGTTTGAGAAAGCAGTAAAATCCGTCCGGTAAATGGGTCACTGATACAGAGTGGGAGGTCACTCTGGTCTTGCAAAGCACAAACCTGCTGTTCTCCTGGGAATATGGACACTGGTGGGTCAGTTGGGGAGTGGTCCAACTTCCCCTTTGCCTGGGCAGTTAGGACCACGGGTGCTCAGGTCAGTAGGTGGGGAAGGGCAGCGCTGGGAGGAGGACCGGTTTTGACTTAGTCTTTGGCAATCTTAATGTCTCGAATGAGGGAACCTTAGAAATGCCTCTAATAACACACACAGGCACACGTCACACACACACACTTATAAGGCTATTAAATGCCCCCCCCCTTTTTGGCTGACAGGGTGGGGGTGGCATGAAATTGCATAGTTGATGCTGTCATTCCTGCAGCACTTCCAGTGAAGTATCTAGGTGTTTCTCCTAATATCTCCACTGCAACTTCCAAATCATAGTCTTCCTGTGTTAGCTGAAAGCATTAAAACCAGAAATTACCATAATAGTGCTATTTACCCCTCATTTATGGAGCTACTAGTGTTATTTTTCCACTGACTTTACAGAATGCATTTCAACCAGCAGTATTTTTGGTCTGGTTGATGAAACTCAATTGTACTTAAAAAACACAGTTGGGCATTGTATCCGAAGACAAAACCAGCAGGCTTGTCATTTCACGAAAGGGACTTCCAGAGGTTGCGGTCCCTGTAATCGGAGAGCATTTCATTTGGTGTTTGGTGCTGTGGACTAATGCCTTATTTCACAGCTAATCATCTCCATGTGCTTATGCAACTGGACCAGTGTTGGAATGAAGACTGCGCATTTCAACAGCACTACAGACTAGGTGTAAGAGATTCGGTTTTGCTTTATGTAGAAACAGACCTGAAAGTGGGGGTGAGTGGGATATCAGCCCTGGAAGAGCTGTACCAAGAGGTTGAAAGAGAAAAGTGTGTGTGTGTGTGTGTGTGTGTGCGCGCGCGCGCGTGCACATGTACGTGGGATAAGCCTGAGGTGGTTAGCACAGATTTACTTCGTTGGTGTTTCGTGCTTAGGCAGAGCACTTGGCGACCTTCTCTGGGCTCACGAACAGCCCTGATGACGGTGTTTGTGACAATGCCGCAGGGTCTTTGCATTATTTATCCCCGTCTGCTTTACTCATCCAGCTTTCTGGGAATATTTTCAGATGGAATCACTAATTAGCACATATGTGGAAACTTCTCAAAGCAGTTTGGCCCCCTCCTCATTACTTTTTAATTTTTTTTTTCTATTTGCCTAATGTATGTCAAAGACAACATTTTATATGATGGGTCGGGGAAATTTTCACATTGAAATGCACACGTTTCGTGGAAAAAAAATTAGTCAAGCAGGGGGCCTTTTATATGATCAGAAAGAAAGCAGTCCAAATGCATACTAATGGAGAATGGTGTTAGTTTGGTCCATAAGGTGTTCTATGGAGTATTTTATTACTTGACCTGTAGGAGAGCTTTCTAAAATTGCCTCACAAATATTTTAACAATCCTGTAAACTGTGCCTTTATTGATCAGTGCACATCCTGACTTTGCTAAATTACACCGTGGCCTCCTTCTGCTTCCCACGCTTTGAATTCTATACATTTTGGGCATAGTATTTACCTAGTGAGGTCACAGTCCACATGTGTAAGAACATGTCTTTTTTTTTTTTTTTCCATTTTGAAACCACCAAGAACAATGTGAAAACAAGGTCTCTGAATTTTTGCATCTCTTTTCCTAGGTTTCTTCCTATCAGTCTACATCAAAAAAAAGAAATTACTTCCCATGTCATACAGCAAACACAAGGCATGAAATGTGAATTTTTAGGCGACTGCATTTTTAAGATGACAGAAAAATCTAGGTTCAGCCAGAAGAGAAAATATTAATACGGGAAAAATTAAAGAAAACAAAACAAAACAAAAACCATGGGGATATTTAAAAATAAATCATTGAAATAAAACAGATCTCTGAACCAAAAAATGTAAACTTGGCAATGCTATGGTGAATTAGGTGGGATGTTATTTTCTGTGTAACACAGGCCTACCAAGTACATATTTTGTAAGTGGAGTGACAGTATGCGTGTGCGAGTCATTGGACTGTGGTCTCTACGGGACCTGCTACACTATTTATTACGGTTGCATTTGCTTTCTGAAGAACTCAGTGTAAATACGGGTGGAAACCCTTCAGAGTGTTCTCTGCAGAAGTCCAAAACAAATACAGTCTTTTTAGATTGTGCAATTTAACTTCAGGCATAAAATGTCTAGTCATTTGGTGAAATGGCCAAGTTACGATTGTCATCTGCAGGGTCTCATAAATGATATTAATGGAAGAGTTTTTTTTTTTTTTTTAATCTTTTTAAACCCACTGTCAATGGCTCTTATTGCATTATATCACGAGTATCCTAAAGTCCAGTGTTTAAATTTAGTCTGGAATGGAGACTTAAGATTTGCTTATCCACTGTAGACTTTAAGTGGTGCCCAGGTATCTGGGACAGCGTGTGGACTCCTCTTCTATGCCAATTCCATTCTCCGAGAGTGGCTGCCTGTAGACTTAGCGGGAAAGTGTGTTGGGATCTAGAAGTAAGATCGGTAATCATTACAGTAAGGAGTTTGTGGCAGTAACAATACGCATGCCAGGCATTTTCCATCCCTCATCTAAAAATTGACACTCAGTTGTGTGAGTGTGCTAATTTAACGGCTGATTTACAGATGCGAAAACCGTATCACATTTTGTTCCAAACTCAAGCTAATTCAAAGTGTTCTAACTCTGTGCTGTCCAGTATGGCAGCCATCAGCTACCTATGGGTATTGAGCACTCTGGACCTGTATGGCTAGTCCAAAGTGAGGTACGCTGTAACTGTAAGAATACATAGTGGGTTTCAGAGACTTAGTATAAAAAACAGAACGTAAGCATCTTACTAATATTTCTTACATTGTTCCATGTTGAAATGATACTGTTTTGGATATATTGGGTTAAATAAGCTATGTCATTAAAATTAATCTCACCTATTTCTTTTTACTTTAAAAAAATGTGGCTACTAGAAAACTTCAAATTACCTAGGGGGCTCACATTTCTGGCTCACACCGTATTTCCATTGGATCATACTGCTCTCAATTAACATGTCTTCTCTTCTTTCATTAGCTCTAATGTTTAAATATTTTAAACTTTAAAGACAGATTGTGGTTTCTTTTCTACAAATCTGTAGAAAGAAATTGTTCTTCCCCCCCCCCAAATATTTAACTTATTTTCCAGGCTGTTTTATGCCTTTGGGCCTTTGCTCTCACGTGTTCTTCTGTCTGGAATGCCAACGTGACCCCCCACCCCCAGCCACCTAGTGAAAGCCCACTTACTTATTTTTCAAGACTTACCTCAGGTATCCCTGTGGTGTCATGCTTAGAATTAAGGCCCAGTACGATGTGCTGTCTTAATGTTTGGTGAGGTTAGCATGGCCTCCAATGGCCTTACCTCAAGTTCCCCTCCTCACTCCTCCTGCAGAGAAGGCCCCGAGCCAAACAACCCTCCTTGTCAGGGGGACCAAGTGCAGCTCCTGCTTATCCTTGAGTAGTGGGCTTCAGTTCCCTGCCAGCCACAGAGTTATTCACACAAGCCAATCGCAGCCTCCTGTGGGAACCAGGGGCTCCCCACCTTCTTGGCGCCACAAAGCCTGCCTCCCACAGCCTCGTTCATCCTGCTCCAGAGTGCAAGACTGGTGTGATCTCGCATGTGACGCAGCCTCCTCCCCAGGAGGTGAGGCCTTGTGACTAATAAACTGTTGTCCGTTTAGCCTGTCCAGGGTGGTGTTTGGACATCCCATTAAGCTGAGGGTGGACTCTCTTCCTCGCCACCAGGTGACTAAAACAACTGCCTTCTTGCATAAGCCTTCCCTCACCCACCTCTTCCAAGGTAGAATCGGCCATCCCTCTTCTTTGCCACACTCACTGTACTGGGTATCCTTCTATCTTAGTAACCAGCCCTCTCACTGCTTATGCATCTCTGTCCTTCTAGTACAAATGGAAAGCTGACTGAAGGTAGCAGAATTTCTCCTGTGTGTTTATATTTCTGGTTCTGAGGGCAGTGCCGGTACATAGCAGGCACTCAGTAAGTGTTTCATGAATGAATAAATTCCGAAAACCATTACATAGTTGATGCTGGTATTAGGAATTTCCTAATACCTACCTAAACAAAGAAATAAATGGAATTTTTCTCAGTCTAATAATTGCTAGTGGAGGGGCAGGGAGGGTATCTGCTCCTGCTGCAATCTGCTAAGGAAGAGAGGAGGTAGTCTGAGGTCATGGGAAAAGAACTAGTGACACATTTCTTCACCTCTTGAAAGCTCTGTGAATGGTAGAAAGAAGAGGATGACCTGGGGAATTAATTCAGAGAAACATCATGTACATAAAATTGTTTGATCTACCACAATCTGCCTTTTAGGGAACCATAATTTGAATAAAAAGATATTCTTTTTAAATTTAAAAGCAAAGAGGGGCGCCTGGGTGGCGCAGTTGGTTAAGCATCTGACTCTTGGTTTTGGCTCAGGTCATGATTTCAGGGTACTGGAACCGAGCCCACCTTGGGCTTTGTGCTCAGCACAGAGTCTGCTTGAGATTCTCTCTCTCTGCCTCTGCCTTTCTCGCTTGTGCTGTCTCTCTCTCTCTTTCTAAAATAAATAAATCTTTAAAAATAAATAAATAAATAAATAAATAAATAAATAAATGCAAAGAAAATGCTCAGTGTGATTATGGATAATTCGGATTTGTGTCAGAGGAGAGGAAGTCCATGTCCGTGGAGGGAAGAAGCCTAGAGAAGGTATGCATTTGGTGGGAGAATAGTAGGATGAATCTAATCTCATAGAAGAACTGGGCTGAATCCAATGCAGTGGCAAGCCTGGGCTTGTAATGGATCAAGCTTTTACAAGGCTGGGTCTCGCTCTCAAGCCACTATGGTGCCTGTACTCTAGGGACATTAGGACCTGCAGAGTCACGGATGGAAGGAGTCCTGCCGAATCAGTCAGTACCCTTTCTCTCAGCCCCTTCCAGGGCCAGACATCTGGTCTCCCACCGCTCCTCTATGGCCCTTGCCCAGAAGACAGGAGGGGCATCCAAGGCCATGAACACTGTTGCTCTGCTATTTCTCAGTTTTCTCAAATGTTCCCAGTTGAGTGAAAGAGTGATGGCACTATTATCTCTTTGCAATCTGATTTTCTCCTGTCACTTATCCGTGGATTCTGGACTTCTCTGATTAATATATGACCATTAACAATTGAAAACAATTAAAACTGTAAGATAAAATATCATAGTCTGGTTTAACTGCATTCTATTTTTAAAATGTCAATAGTTGTTCACTAACTATCCTAGTTAGGAAGGACTTTCTTTCGTTTCTCATTTTTATCTCTATGTATTTTTCGTGTTGAATTGTCCTATCCTTCACACAGTTATCGTAACAGTAGATAGTAGGTTGTTTTCATGTCTTCACTTAGCAACAACAGCTTTATATTAGACCCTAAACGACTTTGGAGTATAGCTGGTCTCTGGCAAGCCTAGTCTGGACTCACTGTTTTCTAACGGAGCTGCGTCTTGCCGCTAGAGTAGTATAGGAGTGGAGATGTGGCAGACCAGTAAACGTGCCCCAAAAGCCAAAAGGGATTCAGTAGCTGGGCTCTCTCCTGGCCAAGTTTCAGTTCCCAGATAGTTTATTTCACCGACATTCATGGCCTCTGGCCCGGAGGATCTTCCGGGTGGGAAGATAAAAGTCGGGGTTTACATGTCTGAGCTTCAGTTTCTATCTCAGCCTGCAGACTGCCCTCCATTTAGAATTAAATTAACTTAGAAAGAGAGTGCAAGTACCGTGTTTGAAAATCTGTTCAGTTTGCCTGGTGATCTAATTTTCAGCCCAGATATGATTTGGCTTCCCTGTTGGATCGTGTCTGCTTTTCATTTGCTGGGTGTTGTTCACCAGGTCCCAGGACGTTGCAGGAGGCTGCCAGCAGACCTTGGAAGGCCAGCCCCTGTGCATATTTTTCAACTTCAGAGTCATAAGACTGGCCTCCAGCTCTGCGGCAATTACCCTGGCTTCAAGAAGCATCTTGTATTATTTTTTAAACATTTTTCTTTTGATACATACCCAAGCACCACACATTTTCCCCCTTAATTTTTAAACCCACGTACACTTCAAGGGAAATTGAATCCATATGTTTCTGATTCATTTACACACAACTCATCAAAATATTGTTTTAAAAGAGCTAAACTCAAATCCCACAGGGGCTGAGCGGGTTTCAGAGTTGGCTGAAGGCTCTCCCTTCCCTGGTCGTGGCTGGATGTGAGCAAACCCGGCCCCAGTGAAATAGGAGCCCCCACACTTCCCAGAATCGGCACTGAATAGCACCTTTCTTTGAGGTTCAGATAGAACTTCTTCGACTGCCGTCAGCTTTCATTTGCACAGTTGCTATGGCCCCTGTTGCCTCAGCCCAGATAGTGGGAGCAAACCAACAGGAAAAGTCACTCTTTACATCGTTCTTCCAAATTGGAATGATCAGAAATCTTCTAAGGAGGCTCCTGATGTATATTTTCCTGCCTGATTGCAGACCCATAAAATCATGGAGCTGGCAGGGACCCTGCAAAAATCATTCTCCTACCTTCACCTAGGCCTCACGCAACTCCTAAACAAACAGTAAAGCTATCCTAATTACGGTCACCAGCACTGTGAGACCGTAGAGGCTGGTTCTTAATTCCTTTTAGGTAATTCTGACCGAGGCTCCACAGCTCTCAATGTCAGTAACTCTGTTAAATTTAGATATATATACACAAGGTTTATGTGCTTGCCCTCAACTAAATTCTTGAGGTTCCACTAGTTCTCAGATAATGAACTGTGAAATTGTCCCGTTGTGCCATTGGTTCCCAGTAACCATTGGAGCGAGCATGGAGTCTGGCAGGACAGCCAGCAGTGAGAAGCTTTGTCTGTGGTTAAGAACTGTTCTCTTATGCCTGAATTAATCAGGAAGCTCAGTGGGAATGGTTGAAAGAGCTGTCAACATCTGGACATCTCTGCCATGGAAATTCCCAAGGCGATCACAGCATTAAAAAAAACAGCGTTTGGGGGGCCATTCTTCCATTGCCCATACAGAAAACAGGGATGCCGACTTCAGGCACCACCGAAAGGTTAGCGAGATGGCCAGATGCACAGAGTCGAGCGGAAATTCCTGAGCCTCCAACAGGGGTCAGGACTCTGAACGCAGTACCTTTGCTCATCGGCAGGGGAGGCTTCCAAAACACAGGGCATCTCTCACTGCTACCCTGAAAGAACGGGTGAACTTTTCAATAGATTTTTATGATTAATATCAATTAATGTAACCGCTCTGAAATGGTGGGGCCTCATTAGTATCAAAAAGTTCTGTTAGTTGGCACTAAAATGGCATCAGGCATTCAGCTAAATTCTTGCTTTCCTCAGGGGCCGCCAGCTTGCTCAGTTTGCCTGGGGCTTTTGACTCGACAGCCTCTTCCCACATTAAACAAGTGAATCCTGGGCACTCTGGTGGGTTCACAAATCCTGACAGATGTTTCTTTACAAAAACATGCAGGCCCTACATCCCTTGAAAACCTGAAATGGATGATGTTCTTTCTCGTTCTTCAAACTTTCTCCACATTGTTCATTTACTCCTTTTACTCAAATCCATACGAAGGGCTCCGCTGAGCCTGAATCCAGAATAACATTTTGTATTATAACAGAGATGTGTTGGGGGATTTAAAGATGTGTTTATTCGTATTTTTATTTTTCTCGCAGCTACTCGAGTGTTCGAACGGTTTAGGGGCCTTGGACTATTCCTCTGGGTGAATTCTTTTCTGGCATCCTATTGTGATCTAAATTTATTATGATCGGGTTGGTTGGTGTAGCAAAAAAAATTAAAAAGGACAACGGGGCGTATCGCCAGGGCGCACGTTGTATAGGCTCTAGAAGACGGCTTTCGAAATCAGCCGCGTCACTTAGCAACCGTATTGGAAATGAAACACATCTGTTTCTAAGTATCCAGAACCTGGGCGGAGCGCACGATTTTCACAAGACCTTGCTGTTATCAGGGGGTACTTAGGCCTGAGATTTGTGTCCCGCACTGTCTTTTGAAGGGTACTACTACTAAAAATAGCAGCAGCTCCCGCCTTTGGTGCCCAGACACGTGTCAGGCCTATGCCTCGCACATCATTGACATGACCTGATTGGATCAAGACAAGCGGGTGAAGTGGGCATCCGAGAACACCTGTTAGGCAGATGGGCACCCCTGAGGTTCCCAGGGGTTGGCTCGTTTGTCCCAGACAACAGAGCTTGTAAATGGACGAAGACGGACTCAGATCCAAGCCAATCTGATTCCGAAGCCGATAGGGAAATGAAAAATAAACACATGAAATGAGACAAAATCGAGTAACACGGTCTCAGAAGTAGTAGGCAATACTATTAACTATACTTTATTTAAAAACATTTCATAAGAAGAAGGACTTGTGCAAAGTTAGGTATTCTGCCTTCTAGGCGAGTGTTGTGCAGAACAAGGGTGTAGCCCCGAAACCAAGTGCTCGGTGATCTTCTCCCTGCTGTCCAGGCGGCGTACCCCCTCTTTCTCCTCGGCAGAGTGAGCTCCCCTTCCCTTCTACGGTACCCTTGCGGGGCGGCATCTTTCTTCCTTGCTCTTTCTCCCCTGCCAGACAGTAATGCCCTCCGGGGAAGGGTCCTCTGGTGTTCCCCCTGCCCGGCACCGTGCTTGGCCTGGAGTGTACGCCATTCAGTGGCGGTTTAGTGAATGGGGACATTGAAGAAGTTGAGAAGGCCGTGGGGGAGAAGGAACAGGACTGTAATGTGAGCCATCTTCCATGCCAGAGCAAAGCCGTCTTAGGTAAGATCCGACTCAGGCTGCCAGTTAGCAGCCCAGCCCACCTTCCAGCTAAACAGCCTCTCTTAGAGCTGCATTTGCTGCCGTTGGTCTTTTTTATTATCAGACAGAATTTTCCAGCATCTTCCTACGTAGGTGCTTTAATACTGTCCCCCCTAATATAAACTAGGTGTGTCTTTTATGGAGAAACTTCTGGCTAACCTTTGGGCTGTGCAGATGATTAAGAAAATCATCAATGCTTATTAAGAACTTATTTATTTAGACAGAAGAGATCAAAACCCTGCTACGCCATGCTTTGTTCAAAATGAAAGCTGTTGGCGGGTCCCAGCACGGTCTTCTGGTACAATCCAACTGACACCCCTCTCCTTTCAGAACATAGAACATGACAGAGGCGGACAAGCAAACATAATTAAACACTGGCCCAGATAGGGTTTTTCTTAATTAGTTGTGAGTTTCTATAATGAAAATACCTGGAGATTTATCTGACTTCAAAGTCCCATTAAAGCTGTGCTGCTTTTGTTGCTTTGAAAATTTGGGAGTTGAGGACTCCTCGCCCCGTGCTTCTTAATGATGATAATTATATGATATGCTTAAAAGTGCTTTTGATCTTGGCCTCTCAAAGCACTCAAGTGAGGCATCAATTCCCTCAACCCCACTCTGAGGCAGGCCTTCCTTGTTTACGGACAATGCGTGCTGACACGGATGTCACAGCCGTCGCTGCTTCGGAGAGAGCCTGCTGGCAGCCTCGGTGACAAGGCACCGTTACACATCGCCATCTCCGGCCGAAATATTAATCCGCGGGCATGGTGGCCACACCGCACACACGTACGCTGTTTTATGTAGCTTTTGATCTCATTTAAACAGTAACAAGAAATTCATAGAGGAACCAAGTTACACGGCACCCACCGCTCCTATGACCTGGGTAATAGAATTTCTCACTCCTTCTTTTCCTTTTCTCTTTTCTAAGAGTTTCTCAGAAGGCAGGGCACCAACCAGGTGACAGGTGTGTGGAGAAAATCTCATCTCGGGCCACAAGGAGTGATTCCCTACCTTTCCCGCAGTTCCTCAATCTCGCCAGTGAAACAATTGGTAGAGAAGAGCCTTACGCATCTGTAACTGAATTTGCTGACTTTGTACCTCGCTAGCATGTTAGCTTCTAGCGTCATCATCCATGGAGCAGGCGGGACACAGACATAATACCTAGTATGGAAAAATGAATGAAAAGTTAGGGAATAAAAGCTGGGTTTTGGCACAAACCTTTCCGAGGGAGTAAACTCTACTATGAGCAGGTTGAAGTTGAGTGAGAGTCTCTTGTATGTGCTATAATTTGTACATTTCTTTACCTGAAGTGATTAAATACATCTTCGATTTGAGTAGATGGCCCATAAGTCTAATTTGGGGGGCCTCTCAAGATCCATTCAGAAGAGAACTTGGTAGAGTGCAATAACACATGAAAGACCGTCCTGCTTGCTCGTCAGCGGATCCTGGAGTACCTGCCTTCGCTCTATTGCTACCTCAAAAAGGAAGACGACCAGGGATCCAGGGACATCAGGGATGAGTGTAAACACATGTAACAGGACCTTCTGGTGCGTTGGAAGAGAGGCTTAATGTCAGCCAAGCACCCTCATTTTGCATATCCGGATCCACGGACAGGCTACAGAATCCAAGAAAATAAAGAAAAAAAATAAATAAAACACAACAGCACGAGCCTAGATCTTATTTAAAAATTGTTAAAATTAGACCAAGAGTAGCAATGTTATTACAATTACCTTGAACATCCATATAAAATGGACATTTTTTTTAATCTCAAAGACCCTGGTGTATTATTTTCTGTGTGGTGAGCGGGTTTGTAAAGTTAAGAAAAAGGAACAACAGCTGATGTTTATTTTCCTATGCACCAGGGTTGTTCTAAGCTCCTCAGGTGTAATCTTCACATCAGCCCTACAATGTCGGTGTGGTTTTCCTCATTTAGAGATGCAGAAACTGGGGTCAGGAAGGTTAACTAACTTGCTAGAGGACAGTGTTAATAAAAGGGCCAGGATTATTACTCAAAGCTGTCTGACTCCAAAGCTCACATTCTTATCCCGTAGATTATTCTGCCTGGAGGATGCAATTTGAGCTGGAAGACAGGGGACCTGGAACCAATAATGCTAGCACGAGAAAAATCCATCTCATCATCTCATATATTGTTCCTTCTGTGAAGACGTAAGCACGTGCACGCACCCCCCCCACACACACAGACAAATACACGCACACACAGGAGAGAAAGACATAGGTCATATCATTGTATTTTCTAAGTCTGGGAAGACTTTATAGCGTAGCTTAAGGTTTTAAAGTTATCACAGTGGGTGTTAAATGAGTACTCAAACTATAAGCAATAATCAAGCATTAGACACAATAATACAGACTTTTTTTTTTTTTTTTTTTTTGGCCATTCTGATCTTTAAGAAAGCAAAACCCTGTGTTGGGAGAGATTATTTCAGTTTCCGAACTGAGGTAAATGCAAGTCCTTGCAATGTCACACTGCAGCACTGTGTACCAGGCCCCTTCCAGGTGAAGTGTTTGCTTTGTCTCCTGTTTACTCTTGGTTAGGGCCCAGACTCTATGAGAAGCGTAAGTCACCTTCGAGATTCTCATTCGGGAGAGATGGAAATGATCCTCTCAGAGTAGATAACCCTAAAGCTTACGACGGTGTTGTCCTGAAGGATATTGGCCAGGTTTGTCTTTAACTGAGCAAACCCACTTTACCACGCCTTAGCTGAGTGATGAGATGAAACTCTGGTCCTCAAGTTTGCCTTCGAGCCAGGCTTACCACCCTGTGTTTTCCTCATTAGTAAGTTAAGTGAACTTTTGACATATGCTAACTTTTTATTTGTATAAGAGTCATACAGTTTTACTTGTTCAAAAATTAAACTCTGACATCTGAAAAGCTAAGTAGGTGAGCAAGATACATCTGAAATGGGATTTTTTTTTCCTTTTTTGAGATTTTATGTATTTGACATGAGAGAGAGAGAAAGAGAGAAAGAGAGCACAAGCAGGTGGAGTGGCAGGCAGAGGGAGAAGCAGACTCCTGCCGAGCAGGGAGTCCGATGTGGGGCACCATCCCAGGACCCTGGGATCATGACCTGAGCCGAAGGCAGAAGCTTCACCGACTGAGCCACCCAGGCGCCCCTGAAATGGGATTTTAACGACAGGTCCAGTACAGAGGACCCCAGATAAATAAGACAGGAGATCAGGTACATCAGAAACGCCTGAAGCCTGTACGGTTGAGACCTCCACACTGAGCAAGCTTCCCTCTCTGCTTGGGCAGGGCCTAGCCTCTTTGCTGGAGAAAGTGGGCAGGGGCCAATATGCCCAGTGTGCCCCAATCGAAGAAGACGCAGACTTGGTATCTAATCTTTTCCCAGGCACGTGAAAGCAGAACAGAGCCCGCTTCTGCCATCTCTCGCCCTCCAAGACTGAGAAGATCCGAGCAAGGCTGGTGTGCGGCATGCATGCCGGCGGACAGGGACAACACGCTCGAGGTTGTCTCAGGAAGTCAAAGGTCAAATTATTCCGGCAGTTATCTGCGATGATGTAAGTGGTAGGTTTTAGAGAAGTGTTTCTCGAGTGTGATACGTGGCCTGCTGGAGAGCAGCAATTACCCTCCTAATGGACCACAGACTCATCCAGAATGTAAGACATTTTTTGAGTGTGAATGAAACACAGTTCTTTAGAGGTCCTCTTTTACAGGCAGCCAAAGCCTACTTGATAGCAGTCTATCAAGTTTTAATATTAAAAACAAAATTAAGACTCACCAGAGTTTACTGAGGACTCGAAAGTAGACTGCACACTGCAGTTACTTGGCAAGACTTCGGCTCTGGGAGAGGAAGGACCGTGCCTTGTTGACTGCCGTACCCCAGCAGCCAGAGAGATGCCCGGTGCACCGAGCAGGTCTCGATGAATGACGATGGACTGAACTCCTTGCAGAGAGGATGGCTCCTCCTTCACGGGCGCACAGGCATCAGGTTTTATTTCCCACAATTTGGGGGAGGAATACATTGTTTTTAGAACTACCACGATTTGTTGTGATTTTCCGTTGCTGCTGCTCTGGCTTTAGAATTATAAATCACTATTAGTTTGGCTTCGTCACTACTAAGTTTAGTATGATGTGGGCTGTTTGGCTAACCCTACAATATGTAGCTTTGCACATTTGCATCAGCATTATTTTGGTCCATAATTTTCCAATAATTCGATCTTTAAGGCATGCCTGCAGTGAGCTCAATAATGAACCATCTATATATCTGGAGATAACACAGACACACGCGTGCGTCAGCTGCCAAATTGTAGATTATTTTTAACTTTATGTCATTGTTTCATAATATAAACCTGTAGTGAGCTTATAGTTTCTGAATTTTGCTCATCTTTCATCAGTCACTGGGTTCCCGTACACTGGAACAGGTGGGAAAGGAGGGTATCTGTACGATTAAATGGGCTGTGGTGTCTCCTGGCCCATCGAACTGTCCGTGCTCACCAAAAAGTGACAATCAGTCTTTCAGAGCCCAGTGCTTATGTATGTTGACACTGGCCAAAAGCACCATCTAAAAAGGTACCAAAGAACCCCCACATCTTCAGACAATCCCTCCAAGCTCACCTCCCTCCTAAATCGATCCTCCTTTTGTTAGTTTCCTCAGGCTGCTGTAAGAAATCCTCACAAACCAGCTGGCTTAAACATCAGAAATTAATTTCCTCATAGTTCTGGCCCGAAGTCTGAGATCAAGGTGCTGGCAGAATTGGTTCCTCCATGCCCTTCTCCTAGCTTCTGATGGTTGCTGGCCGACCTGGGTGTTCCTCAGCTTAGAGACACGTCACTCCAGTCTCTGCCTCTGTATTCAGGTGGTGTTCTCGCATGTACGTCTGTGTCTCTGTGTCCAAATTTTTCTCTTCTTACAAGGATAACATTCATTGATATTCTTTTTTCTGAATTATTTTTTAAAGATTTATTTATTTTAGAGAGAGAAAGAGAAAGAAAGAGTGTGAGCAGGAGGAAGGGAGGAGGGAGAGGGATTCCCTGATGAGCATGGAAGCCTACACCAGGCCCCATATGGGGCTTGATCCCAGGACTCTGAGATCATGACCTGAGCTGAAATCAAGAGTCGGCCACTAAACCGACTGAACCCCCCAGGTGCCCCTCACTGATATTCTTTTAAGGACACCAGTCATTGTATTAGGGCCTGCTCTAATCCAATACGACCTCATCTTGATTATGTCTGCAAAGACCTTATTTTCAAATAAGGTCCCATTTGCAAGTAGTGGGGATTAGGACTTGAACATAACTTTTTGGGGGACACATTTCAACCCACAGCATCCTTATTTATTGATTTATTTTTCCCTGGTGATTATTCTCTTGGCTCTGTGTCTTATCTTCTTCTCCTCAATTAACCCCATTTGGTACTTGAAGGCCCCTTGGAACCTTCCAGCTTGACCCCATCCAACACCCTCCAGCCACACACCTAAGATGAAACTATGCTTGGACAAAGTAGGCCCCTGATGAGTTTCTGTTGGCGTGACTTAGTGGCTTCTAAGGTCTCCAAATGATAATTCTCTTATTTGAAAGAGCCAATACTCCAGAATGTCCAAAAAATGACCACTAATCACAAAAATGATAAGGGTTTAAAGTATGTATATTTTTTTCACTGAAAACAGCCATATTCTAATGGCCACTGGAGAAGACAAAACATGTGTTATTGGTCCACTAATATACTGCTCCGTGGCTTGGTGCCTCATAAGTTCCCTGAGGTGCACCTAACGACCTAGTCATATGACACAGCTTATTGTGTCTTTTTGTTTAATCATGCCCCAGACAAACCTGAGTTAAAGCACATCCACTGTTTTTTAAAGTGTGATTTGAATTTTTATTTTTTATGTTCACTGGTATTTTTAAAGGATGTCTAAGCCAATCTAAATGACTCTGTTGAGAACCCAGAGAGCGGCTGCCCAGAGGAGATTGGATCTTCTGTAGCTGCTTGCCTTCCTTATGATCATCAGTGTGCATAGAACCTGGAAGTTCTTGAAGAAAGCACGGATTCGTCGCCAGGTCTTGTAGGGCCGCAGCAGAGCGTGACCTCAGCGGGGACCTTTATCAAGTGCATACCATCACCTCAGTATTTGCCCTTTGTACCAGAATTACCTGCTAATAATGGTCTGCACACTAGTTTTGGAGGTATTTTAGGAAAAGAAATCGTGTCTTTTTAAATTTTATATTATTGGTAGAGTGGTGTGAGTCACTTAATAAATATTGAAGTCAGTTCACCTACTTTCAAATGCATTACAGAGCAAGGCATCATCAGAGGCAAAATGGCCCTCCAAATGTTATTCTGTCTAATGAAGACAAGATCAGAGAATAATGACTAAAGAGAAGGTTGAAGGTAAAGCCATGAAAAAAGTATATGAGATAGATATGAGGTAAAAGAAAGCTGAGTACAGTACAATACCAGAAACAAAAATTTAATAGAAGCAGTAGTCACATTGAATTTAATTTAGATAGATTATTAGAATAACACAATTAATAAGCTTTATGTAATAAATAAGTACGAAACTCCGTAACTAGCAAATTCAGAAATTCACTTTCTTTTCAAGCATATGTGGGGTATTTCCAAAAAATTACCATATAATAGTCCAAAATGTAAATTTTAACAAATGCCAAAGAATCAGAATAATTAAGACCACTTTTTTTTACTATAATGAAATTTTACTAGAAATTAGAAATAAGAAATAAAAATACAGCCAAAAGAAGGCCATACATTTGGAAACTAAAAAACACACTTCTAAATAATGCATGGATTAAAAATAAATCATTATGGAAAAGTATTTAGAAGGAAAAAAATAAAACTACCAACATCAAGACTTGTGGGATGAAACTAATTTAGCGGTTGAGGGTTATTTATAGTTTTAAATGTCTACGGAAGAAAATCAGAAAAATTGATAATTCCAAGCTAAGCTTTCAACCCAAGAAATTAGAAGAAGGGTATCACAGTCACTCCAAAGAAAATAGAAAGAAGGAAATATAAATGAGCATAAATTAAAGGATAAAAATTCTTAAAACAATAGAAAAGATTGACAAAAGCAGAAGCTGATTTCTTTGAGAAGACTAATAACATTAAGAAACTTCCAGTAAAATCAATCAAGCAAGTAAGTAGAAAATAGCAAGAAAGAAAATAGTAATGTTAGAAATTTAAAAATGAAACATAATAAATAAAATAAAGATGAAAAACACAAAAGAATAGTATTCACAATTTATGCCAATAAATTTGAAATCAATTAAATGATTTCATAAAAAATTATAACAATTGCCAAAGCGAACTCAGGAAATACTGGAAAATGTGAATACACTAAGGAGTTTATATCAATAATCAAAAACTTACCATGAAAAAATACCAGTGACAGACGATTTTACAGATGAGTTTTCTTCAAAAGAATAAATAGCTTATATCTTATACAAATTGTTTTTGTAAACAAAAAAGGCTAGGAACTCTTTTTATGTTTGTATAACCTTGATACCAAGTCCAGACAATGCAAGGAAGGAAATTTATAAACTATCCTCATCTACAATGATAAAGGTAACAACCTATATTTAAAAGGCACACTTAGTAGGATATGAGCACTCTACGTGCATTGTCTCGTTAATACTAGCAACAACCTTAAGAAGTGGGTAGTGGGTGCTATTCTTGACTCTAATTTCCAGCTGAGAAAACTGAACCATATATTGTCAAAACTTGGCTTTTAATGTCAAAATCATAATTTAAGGGAATCAAATTGAGATGTATGTGTGTATTATACATATATAAATTTATGTATAAATATATGCATAAATATATATTATACATACATTTTATATATATAAATATAATTTACAACATTAAGTGACTAAAGATGAAAAACAACTACATTTATGTTGAAAATGAAGCATGACACCTGTTATTATCATTAGCGTATGGATCAACATGGTACTAGAAGTTTTTTCCCACATGACAAAATAAGGAAAAGTAATGAAATATATATGAACGAGAATATAAGAAATAAAAATTGTTGTTCACACATGATATGATGGCATACACAGAAAAATTAAGAGGATCTATAAACTATTAAAACCAATAAGAGCCCAGCAATGATGCCAGATATATAAACTATAAATAAAAATCAATGTGTGCCCCTATAACCAGGGATACTAGATCAAAAAATATTATTAAAAAAAGAAAAACATAGCTATTAAAAATCATGATTGTAAAGACTATTTAATGGCATAGGGCAATGGGAAGATAACCATGATATCATATTGAGTGAAAAAAAGCCACACAAAATTATATTTATCCCTACATCATCATTTTCTTTACAACACATTATAAAACCCTATCTTGCACAGGTTTTGGTTGTGATTTCCTGAAAAATGGATATGAAGTCCAGTAATATGTCAAATGAGTCATGGGAATTGGAATGATATTTTTTCTTCCAATTTCCTGCATCTTTCAAGTGTTTATACTGAGCTCCATTTTGAAAATGAGTAAAAATCTTTTGAAAAAGTTTTAACTGAATGTGCTGAAAGAACCTGAGGAAAAGCTTTGGACACATGCTTTTGGTGAAGATGGTAATGGTTCTTGAAGGACAGAAGAAGACTTAATTGGGATGCCCTTATGAAGGCTACAATTCCAGTGTCAAATCAAGGCAATAGCTTTGGGGAAAGGAGATTCCTAATTCCTCGAAACCATTCATTTCCCAACACTTTCTAATGTCTGCTAAATGATTCCGTGCCCTGGCCAAAGACTGCATTGGAAAAAGAAGCAAATGGATCTCATAATCAACGTAATTAATAAATCTGTTGCTGGTTGTGATTTGAATTAAGTGTAAGATAGAGGCAACTGCACCAAAGCTACACAGAGCTTTCCCTCTATCAAAGCTACAAGTCGTCATCGCCTTCTTCTTCTTCTTCTTCTCGTTCTTCTTCTTCTTCTTCTTCTTCTTCTTCTTCTTCTTTTTAATTTTATTTATCCATTTGGCAGAAATTGAGAGAGAGAGAGAGAGAGAGAGAGCACAAGCAGGGGAAGCAGCAGGCCGAGGGAGAGAGAGAAGCAGGCTCCCCAAAGGAGGGAGCCTGACTTGGGGCTTGATCCCAGGACCCCAAGATCATGACCTGAGCAGAAGGCAGACACCCAATGGACTGAGCCACCCCGGTGCCCCAAAGCTACAAGTCTTCTAATGGTGGTTTGATTCTCTGGTAGGTACTGGTCACAAAAGTAAATTTATAAAAAACTATTTTTAAATATTTTAAAATGCTAAATGAAACATAGTCTTACAGGAACCCTAACCCAGTATTTTGTCATGGAGATTTTACATTCGGTCCTCTTGCATTGCTGATGTCAGCATATGGGGCCGGGGTGACTGAGGAGATCCAGGGGGCCCTCAGTTTAAAACGTGTAAGGGCTGGGATGGTGGAAGCCTTTTGTGGCAGTAGGATGCAGTGGATGGGAGACCTTGCTTCAGAAAACCTTTAGTCTTGTTCTGCCATTTTCCAGCTATGAGACTCTGGACAAGGCACTTCCAGTTTCTAAGCCTCAGTTATCTTGTAAAATGGAGATAATGAGAACACCTATGTTGCCGAATTGTTGTGAACATTTGACTAAAGAACATAAAGAACTTAGTGTGACCTTAATAGGTTAACTATTGTTACATAAGCTAAATACAAATTTCCAACATTTGTCTGATAGTCAGTTGTCATAGATAAGTTCATAAAAAATCTGCCAGTTTTGCGCCTGGGTCAGGCTCAGTCGGTTGGCCTGCCAACTCTTGATTTCGGCTCAGGATACGATCTCAGGGTCCTGGGATTGGGCTCCATGTTCAGTGGGGAGACTGCTTGAGGATTTTCTCCTTCCCTCTCCCTTTCTGCCGCCCCCGCTCTCTCTCTCTCTCTCAAATAAATTTAAAAACCTTTAAAAAAAATAGCTGCCAACTTTATTGTCCTTTCCAGACACTCCAACCTTCAACAAATTTCCTTTCTCTGAATTTATGTATTTTAACAGTACTCATAGATCAAGCCCAAATTTCCTTATTCTTGAAGAAAATTAGCAAATCCTGAAGTCTGTGTGGACTATATAGTCTTGTTTTCTAATTTAGGTTGAGAGCAGTCTTTAGGAAAGCACTCAGAAACAGGAAAAGTCCAGAAGGTACGCGCAAGCCAAGTGCTGATGAGGCTTGAAATGAGGCGAACTGACTAAGCTCAGTTTGAGTACATCCCCAGAAAAGGGAAGCAAAGCCAAACGGTTGGGAGCCAGCCGGCTTATGGAAACAATCTGGGAGAAAAGCTAGAGGTTCTAAATAAAACGGAGGCTACGTGACTGGCTGGCTTACAGACTGGTTGGTTGTTGGCCCCAACTCTGAGGTGAATCTGCCTCATTTGAGGACTCAGAGTAGGGTGGGCAGTGTATTTTTCTAATAACTGTTGACTATGTAATTGTTTTTGAAAGAAAAAGAAAAGTCCATGGCTATCACAACAATCCAGAAACCAGATTACAAAATCTTTTATCATCTGCTTATGTGCTGCTGTGGCTGTCATGCTAAGAAGTATGGAATGGTTAGAGGGGGAAATTTGGGGCTGCCGGTCTCTGAAGGAGAGAGGAGAAATCAATGGAATTATGCACGAAGCATTCGCACAGTTATTTTGTTTATCCCAGAATAATCTGGAAGTTGCTGTTTTGCCTGACAAGTGGCGCTGGCTTTGTACGCCCCTCTTCTTTGATAGTTGAGCAAGACACCTTTGACCCTAAGAGAAGCCAGAACACCAACAACACAGAGTGGGAGGGGAAACCGTTCCTGGGATACGAACTACCGATGTGTAGGCATTTGAGGCATGTGTTGGAATAACTACAGTTTCTTGTCTGTGGTTGTATGGACTTAGAATTTCGACTTAGGCTGAAATGAGGAATTTTAAGTATCTTAGTGATAAAAGTTTTTAAGAAAAAGACTAAATTTATCAGCATAGGCAAAAAAAAAAAAAAAAGTTCTAAACCATAAAAGACGGTGAGGCTCTAGAAGACTAAGGAAGAAAAGTCTGAGTTGTGGCAATTTCGTGCCGCTAACAAATGGGAATATTGAGTGCAAACCAGGACTGGTGTGTGGGCGGTCGCCATCCCCCGCATCTGCATCCGTGTACGCCGGTGTTCTTGCGCCTCCCTCACATCAGCACACACATAACTAGGAGAATAACTGTGCTGGAGTCCATGTTTTCCTTGGACGGATGCCCTGGCTTTTGTGGTGCCCTTTAAAGCAGACATCTGAGAAGACCTGCCTGTATTGTCTTCCCTCCTGTCCTCTCTAGCGCAGATTGTGCCCCTGCTGGGCTGTTTCACGGAGGACCCTCATCTCACCAAAGCCAGCAGTCCGTCCCTCCCGGGGGTTACCTGGCAAATCAGCAGCTTGTTCTCGACTGCAGGGACTGCTCTTTCTTTTTTTGGAATATATTCTTCTCTGGAATCCTGAGACATCACTCCTCTTCTCATTCTTCCTCTTCCTCCAGACATGAAATGGTGGACGTCTCCAGGGCTCGAGTCACAGTCCCATCCACCGTTCTGTCTACCTTCTCTTTGTAGAGAATGTATCTCATTGAACCGCCTGGTTTTAAACATTTACAGAACGCTAAGCAATCGCAGGTTATGCTTCTACACTTACCTTTCTCGGGGCACTAGAGTCATGTATCCAATTACCTCGTTAATATCCCCACTTTAAGGTCTCGAAAGTATCTGGAACTGAACAAGTCCATAATGGGACTCTTGATCCTTTCATTTTGATTTTTCCCCAATTAAAAAAACAAAAACAAAAACAACTAAATTAGTCTCACTGTCATCAAACCATTCTCTCAAGCCCAGATCCAGGAGTCATTCTTGCTTCCTTTTCTCGCACTCTCCCATCCAATCCAGCAGCAAGTGGATTGCCCTAAAAAAACATTTTTGGAAAAATACATTCTCACCACCTCTACTACCTCTCAGACCTGGACCATGGAGCGCTCCCCCTGGCTGGTCACCCAGCTTCCATTCTTGCTCACGTAGTCTGTTTGACACACAGCCCAGTGACTCTTAAAATGCATCTCCGATCATGTCATTTTCCTGCTCAAAACACACTGCTTCTCATTTCATTTTGCATAAACTCTAAATCTTTCCTTGGACACACAAGGTCCTCCTCAAATTCGTCCCTGCCTATTTCTCTGCTGTTGTTTCCTACCACTTTCGCCAGTGCTTTGGACCCTTCCGTCGACATTAGACTTCCCGTTGGGGGGACGAGCGGCCCTCATCTCCCCTCTGCTGGTCCCTCTTGCTGCGGGATTCTGCTTCCCAGCATTTGCGCAGCTGGCAACACTCAAGTCCTTGCTCCAGTGCTGCCTCCGAAAAGACTTCCCAGACCACCCGAGGGAAAGCCGCGCACTCCATCCCCTAGCATCCATGCCCGTGAATTGCTCCAAAGCACTGTCACTAGCTCAGTTCATCTTTTTTATTCGTTTACTTGTCTGCTTCTCTCACTGGAACGTAAACTCCACGAGGACAGGGACATTGTTTTTTTCCTTTTGGAGCCCCTGCATCTTGAAGAATGTCTGGCACATAGCAGTAGCACTGATAACTTTTGACAGGTAAAAGCAAAAAGAATGCCTCTTTACACACCTACAGCCAACTTCCTCTTTTATAGGATAGAAACCTTTTTGCAATGTTTAGTACGAATATCTGTCCCGTCCCTGGAAAAAGATGGGTTAACAACACGCAGAAGGAAAGACCACTTTGTTTTCCCTTTTCCTGATCACTGCGTGAATTAAAGCTAACAGGTAGATAACCAATAGACGGCCAGCTTCCAACGCAGAGAAAAAACTCGTGACTTGTTTGCAAGTCAGGAGCCAAGTGCAACCATGTTTTCTTGTCTGGTGGCTTCCTTTCTTTCCTCTGGCACTCCTGCCCCCCACCGCAGCTCATTTGGAAGTTATAAGCCCACAGACACTGGTGGCAGGTGGCAGGGGCTGACAACCAGCAGGTATTTTGCTCCAGGGCACCCTGTAATTTAAGGTACCAGTAGAACATGTCTCCTGATTTATGGATTGATGGATCACAGGACTGCCTGCGTCTATACTGGGGAGGCAACATCAGAATTCACAAGGATGGCTGTCCAAAGCACGAGCCAATATCATTTAATTAATGAAACTGGAAGTCCTGGTGCTTCTTTCTACTCAAAACCAGAACCAAAACAACCCCACAGTCTTTAACAACCAAAGGTTTGCAGAGCTGAATGAGATCAGGTAGCTTTTTGTGTATATATACACATAATATTACTTTATGTGTAGATAAGGTCTCTAAGGTAGAAAAGTTATGAAACTTGCCCAGAGTCACCCACCAGCCAAGACTGCCTCCTATGTGTTGGATCATGTATGAATCACTGGACACCATGGTCCCCGTCTAATGACTGGCTTCTTACCAGAATAGTTGCCATTGGAATTATAGGCCCTGAACTGTTATTCCCCAAACCCCACCCACCCCCATATTTATGTCACCTTAACTGTATCGAATACTTCGACTTTGGGTTTCATTAATATAGACTCATAAGACCTGAAAGAAATTGTTTGCTCTGGCCCTCATTTCTATAGAACTCTAGTGACATCATCTTTTTCATGAGGTTTGTAAAATCCTTCCTCATAGTGACCTTGTGGTATTTCCTTCACATTCATAAACAAAAATAGCTCTACCGAATTCATCTTAATAAATGATGTCATGCCATCCTCCAATTCCATCTGACTAGCTAAGAGGCAGGAGAGCAAGATGGCGGGAGCACGCGCCCCACAGTCACATCTCAGGGCCATATTCACTTTTGATTGTCAGCACTCACACGCTTTGTGATCTTAGGAAAGGTATTTAATCTTTCTAGGTGTCAGTTTTCATATTTATAAAATAATAATAGTACTTACTCATGGAATTTACAAGGACTAATTGACTTAACGAACACAAAACATTCAGAACAATGCCTGGCACATACTAAGTGCCACATACATGTTATCAAAAAAAGGGAAAACCCTTAGATGATGAAATATTTTCCAGAGAGTCTTCGTTTTACTACACTTCAGTGTTTACTACAAGGAAGGTGGCACATTGTATTTAGATCGACTTTCCCAAGATACAACTAAGCAGGAAATATTACAATTATTGTTTGTTAGATTGTAACAAAGTGTGTGACAAAAAAATTCGATTATAAAATTATCCTACTTTTTGCTCCATTACCAAAACCGGAAGTGCAAACTTAAGGCATAAAGCAGCAATTGAGGCAATGTACTCATTATTTCAACACGTGGGAACTCTCCTTGAACGATTTGGAAATTGAATCCTGTGTAATATTTTGGCAATGATTTAAAAAGCAATAATAATGATGTTTGCCAAATCATCAGAAGATTTGCTTTAGTAAAGGAATAGCTTAATATTTGACAAGAGTTGTGGCTATGTTTAAATTTTCTCCAAGTAAGAGTTTAGTAAAATAATACATGTAGGATTTATTTACAAAATTCTTTAGTTAGTTTGTGAAAACAGGCTGCAAGGAAGCCCCATTTTACAGAGAGAGTGTAAGAGGGAGAGAAAGTAAGAAAACTTTTTACGCAGAAAGGAAGCTTTTCTAAACTCTTATCACTCGTGAAAGAATCAGATCTGGGACTCTGAAAGTCAAGTCTGTTTCTCAAAGATGATATGCAGACTCTGACTCCAAAATCCCTGCCTTCAAAGTCTAGCTGTGTGACTTTAAACAAGTCACTTAACTTCTCTGCCTCAATTTATGAGAAAACGTCTATTTCCTTTCCTTATAAAATAAAGAGAATAATAGTACCTATATCTAAGGTTGTTGGGAGGATTGAACTAGTTAATATATGCAAAGCGCTTAGAACAATACTTGGTAAGTGAGTGTTCCATAAATCTTAGCTCTCAAAATTTATCAATTTCTATGTCAGATGTTTATTTGTCAAAGGAATTAGGATGAGAAACTACAAAGTAAAGGGGGGGGAGAGAGGAAGGAGGGGGAGAAAGAAGGAGAAGAAGAAAAGGAAGGAGGAAAGGAAAGGAGGGGAGGGAAGGAGGGCAGGCAGACAAGCAGGCAGGCAGGCAGGTGGGAAGCCCAGCACATTCCAGGGTTTCAGAGGTGGTTGGGTTCCCCAGCAGCAGACCCTGTGCCAGTAACTTAAGAATATGCTCCCAGGAGGCCCTGGAAAGAAGAGAGAGGAAGCAGGACCAGGAAGGTCAGGAAATTGAGTGAGGGTGTGAGTCCAGCCACAGTTCAGTGTGGGCCTGACCCTGCAGGGGAACCGCAGAGTCTAAATGCCGCTCTGGAGTTTGTCCCAGGTTGGACAAGAGCTTTCATACTCCTCGTCAGTCCTCCACTGGCACACTTCTCGGACATGTAACCTCAGGTACTGTTTAAAGCCCTCCATGCCAGCAGAAGGTTCCAGCAGCCCAGGACAATTCTCCAAACTCTCCAGTACTAGATGGGGCATTTAGAAGGCATACCAAAGAGGAAGCACAGCAAGGCTGACTAGACTCTGAGGGTCTCGGGGGGAACACGAGAGGGGCTACTACACGGGGTTGGCCCCAGTCATTCTCCCAACGGGAGGCTGGTGATGACCTTGTAGCTTGAAAGCCAGTGAAGGTCAAACGCAAAGAGAGGGAAGGCCCAGCTGAGAAAGCAGGTTTTTCATAAGCATAGACACCTAAACACAAGCACATCTATAAATGCAGCAGGTAGTGACTGGAGTGGTTTAAATGGTTTTCATGCTTTGTCAGAGCAATGAAAACTTTCAGAAACAAGCAAACCAATATGATGTTTGATTTGCGATGGGTAGTTTTAGTTCATTTCATTCTCCCACTTTTTCATGGGCCCAGGGAGGGAGTGGTGTTAATTTTGTCTTGTGTATGGCATGTATGACATTTTGTGGGGCGATCTGTCATGCTTCTCACACTCTACATAGTAACAGAACTCACGCAGACTGCATGTTTTGGTATTTAGGAAGTGGCATCTATATTTACGTATTACTATGTATATACAAATACATGTGTGTATACATATAAATATACGTGCATCTACATACTTCTCATTTGCATACACATACAAGGATACACGGAGAGACATGACTCAGGCCAGACTGCAATTCAAGATGGACTTTTTCGATTTGGCTTCTGGGGATCAAGCTGCCTCTCAGACGTATAGATGCATAAAGAGGCACAATAACAGATTACAGATGCCCTGCGTTCTGATATTCTTTACCTAACCTAGACATTCAGCAGACAAATTAGAAGAGCAATTAGTATTTTCCTCTAGGGCCAAGAGTTTCTGGCAAACTCTAAAATGTCAAGTCATGAACAAGTTAAGAAAATCTAGTTTGAACTTAAACTCTTTGCCATCACCATGAAGATGAGAGTAAGTTTTGCTTCAGTGACATCAGGTGAAGATACTTGCATAAATAGTTTCATCCTCAGGGAATAAATATGTTATGAATTGTCACAAACATGGTTACAAATATCATAGAGTAGAAGCAGAAGACCTGGGTTGGAATCCCACCTCTGACACCTATTACAGATGTGACTTAGATCACATCCATTTCCAGAGCTTCATCTGTAAGGGACAAGAACAACATAGGATAATTGTTAGAATTAAATGAGATGGTATATGACAAGGCACTTCGTGAACTGTCAGGTGCGACGTGGTTGTAAAGTTTCAGGATCGAGTAGCCGTCGTCATAATTGAGGTAAAAGTGATAATGGGGACAGAAGATAGCCAGCTCCTGATTTTAACGACTTATATTCTTCAGGTGGAAGCTTCAATATTGTTAGATCCTTTCATTCTATCTGAACAGAGACAACACTGCGGATCTACAAAATCACAATGAAAAGAAGTATCTTTACAATTTTGGGCTATTTGTAGCATTTTCTAGCATTTTATGTCTTGTTATTTCCAAAGTGTATCTTGTTAAAGACAGTACCTGCATCTGTTTTTTCCACTAACCAGTAAGAACCTTCTGGTGGAGTTACAATTTCGGTATAGGCTTAACTAATTTATCTTGATGCATGTAAATACTCTTCTACTTGCCAGAATCTGACTCAGATAGCAGGAGATTTGGGTGATAGTTTCCCAATATTTGGGTGCTGTGGGGGTTTAGAAATGGACTTGAACAGTTGCACAAGGTTCAAATGCCAAGGATGCAAGCCCCTTCAGTATTTTCTCTGAACTTCTGTAAACTCATCAGCCACAGCCACCTTGCCCTGCTGATTTTCTCAGCCCGAATGCAGTGTGCGGTCTGATGCGGTACCTGTGCACACCCGGCCGGACTAGAAGGCTCCTTAACTTTCCGTTCCTCACCTGTACCCGCGAGACAATAAATATGCACCTCACAGGGTTCTACGCTATAAACGGAAGGGTTATCCTGGTCTAGGCATTTAATAAATGCTTCTTCTATTTCCTCTTCCTCCCGCTTCATGCCTTCCTCCTTCTCATTTTTTTTTTTAAAGATTTTATTTATTTATCCGACAGAGATAGAGACAGCCAGCGAGAGAGGGAACACAAGCAGGGGGAGTGGGAGAGGAAGAAGCAGGCTCATAGCAGAAGAGACTGATGTGGGGCTCGATCCCAGATCGCCGGGATCACACCCTGAGCCGAAGGCAGACGCTTAACCGCTGTGCCACCCAGGCGCCCCCCTCCTTCTCATTTTTTCCCCCTTCATTACGATTAGTCTTTTCACCCTATATTTGCCCATTTATTTTAAACCTGATATTTAAATCTGTCATATCTGCAAATCAGAAATACTTTAGGATACTCTGGCTTTGAGCTAGGTGTTCCCTAGCTGAAGGGCCAGGGAGACCCTGCACACACTCTTAGAGGAAAGCGACAATGAATGCTATCCTCAAAGGTCGAGAACCCTCCTTCAAAGAGCAGTTAGAGTATTGTCAGAGAACACTTCTCCTTATATGCCCAGCGTCCTTGAGAAGGATGACAATGTTAATAGCAGATTATGAGAAAGCTGCTTGACAACACCAGGGATCATTCCATCCATTTATCTCATGTCAGCAGTCACTGGTCAAGGGTTGATGTCAGGTTTAACTTTGAAGCATATCCTACTCAGGTGGAAACGATGGAAAGCACTGAGATGAATAAATGAAGATACTTATCATCAGGTGGGAAGGAGATAAAATTTAGAAGACTGTTCTCTGCTTCCTAAGATGTCAATCAAGAAGAAATTCTTTGGGCTGTGGATGGGATGCCCTTCCAAAGTGTTTTATATGATTTGGACAATTAGTTCCTGGTTCCTCAAAACAAGGAGGCAATGCATTATTTTTGTGATTCCTCCCCTGATTTCCAGTATGTCTGCCTTAGTTTGTTTGGCTTTGGTCCTGTGATTAATGCTATAATAATATTCAGAGAGGCATAAAATCTAAGTATTGAAGGGACTTTTGAGGTCACTTAGTCCATTTAGTCTAAAATGTTTTTTCTAAAGCACTTCTGGAAAATGGCCATGCGGCTTGCCTCATGTGCTCCCGTAATCATATTCTCCACTATACTGGTCCTCCGTCTGCATCACACTCAAGAATGGTTCCAAATCCTTGGCTTTTAGAAGAGAAGGAAACCTTAGAGATGATTTGCCCCTGCACATTTCAATCTTTTTCCAACCAGGATCATTCTTCTCTGTCTCCTCTGCCTGCTTCCCCTCCTGAACCTTTTTTTCTTGAACCATGTTCTCTGGTTCAGATGAGGGTACCAGCCATTGACCATGTCAGAAATTTGGCAGGCACCTTCAAGTCCTCTTGTTTGGTTTTCACACCTAACCAGTATCTGGACAGAACTCTGGAACATCTTGACACACATCTGGGAAATAACATTTCAGGACTTTAGGTATGAAGAGGAACCAAAAACGGAGAGTGGGAAAGAATGGTCAGAGGAGAAGTGAGCCCAGGAAGAACAGGCCATACAAGGCAAAGATCGAGAGAGTGGTTAGTGGTGTAAAGTACGGCAAGACATTCATTTTTGATGAGGGCTACATGGTGGCTATTGGATTTGTATTTTAGAAGTCTTGAGTGACCATTACCGGAATCTTCGCTGTGGAAGTGTCCAGTCAGATGTTGGTGAAGAAGCCAAAGAGTGAGGAAATAGAGACACAGAAAAAACTTTTGATTCTTTTCACAAAAGCTTATCTAAAAAGAGAAGTAGAGAGTGTGGTACTCAAATTAAGACATACATAGATGTCTGATGTATACTTATATTTGTAATTAAGTTATGTGCATTTTATGTAAATTAAATGATACATATGTCAATCAAATACAAATATATAAATACGCACATACATTTTAAATTAGATGAACTCGTGCCCATTTATAGGCTGAAGGGAATGGGTTCAAATGAAGAACGGTTTAAGAAGAGAAAACAAAGTATTTGAGGATAATCATGAAAGTAAATAGTAACTAGAAGAGTTGACAGGAGCGAGTATCCCTACTAGTGTGAGGCTGGAGGGAAGGAATAAAAGGCAGAGATATAGATTATTTGGCCTTTAGGGGAACAAAAAAGAGAGAAATAAATAAATTTGCTATTAATTCTAGAGAAGTTTCATAATTTATATCAGAAGAATTAAATTCTCAAAAAGAAAATACCTTGATGGACTCTTGGTGTGAAAAAGATAGAAGTCTACCACAGCACGGCCTGGGTGGTTCTCAAACTTTGTGGTCCCAGGATCCCTTTATATACTTAAAAAATTTCTGAAGACTCCAAAGAATTTCTGTTTATATGGGTTGTAGGTATATGTGTTTAGCAAATTAGAAATTAAAAGCAAAAAATTTATTTAAAAATAACAATAAACCAAATGCTAACAAAATGACATATTTTTATGAAAAATAATTATATTTCAAAAACATTAGTGAGAAGTGTTTTACATTTTTGTGAATCTCTCTAGAGTCTCTCCTAATGGAAGACAGCTGGATTCCTATACCTAACTCTGCATTAGTCTGTTGCAATATCCCGTCATGCAGCTTCTAGAAAACTCAAAATACACAATCGAAAAGATAACAGTGAGAATGGAAAATAATGTCTTAATTACCTTATGAAAATAGTTTTTCCCTTACAGACCCCTTAAAAAGGTCATAGTGACCCTACATGTCCCTAGACCACACTTTGAGAAATGCTATCCCATGATTAAACCAAGTTAGAGTGGAATTAGTCTGCATCTCATAGAGAGAGAAGGAGGAGTGTGGAGTTTCTGGAAGAGGCATTTCTGGAGAGGAGAGTTACAAAAATATACCAAGGAGGGCTGGTGCTCAGGATCTGAGGAGGTATTTGGGAGAAAACCCTGAGAAAATGGCAGCCAGCTGGGTGGGTAGGGGGCTTGTGGCCAGTAGGAAATTCCAGTTCAGAAGGAATGGCCTGTGGGTGGTTAGATTAGTAATGTCTAACATTCAATTTTAAGAATAGCTCCTATTGTTCTGGTACCTAAATTTATGAGTACATGTTTGTTTTACAGCAAAGAATGCTAACCTTGGGAGCGAGAATAAGGTTTTTGCAGTAGAAAGAAAGTTTCCATGTGAACAGTTTCAAGGGATACATAAGCCATCTCCACCTTGGTAAAACACTTTGGTATTCATCACAGATGTATAATTATGGTTTAAATATTTTTCTTTAAATGTCAGAGAAAGATCTTACCTGGGCAGTGGACACCTGGGTATGAGGTAATCAGAAACAGGATGTTGGAGAGTTGAATCAGGTCAGGCTGGATTGCCAAAACTTTCTGGGAACACCAAGCAAGGTATCCTGAAAGTGAGAGAGATGGTGACTGAGAAAGCAGTTGAGGAGAATAACAGATATTTTTAATAGTTTATATATAGTTTAATAGTCTAATATATCTCCCCCCAGGGATATATTAGTGTGCTCTAGAGGAACAGAACCAATAGGAGATATATATATATATATATATATATATAGAATGAGAGAGAGAGAGAGAGGGTGACCTTTATTTTAAGTAATTGGCTCAGGCAATTGTGGGGAGTGACGTGTGTGAAATCTCCAGGGCAGACTGGCAGGCTGGAGATGGGTGGGAGAGTTGATGTTTCAGTCCTAAGTCCGAAGGCAGTCTGGAGGCAATATTTCTTCTTCCTTGGGAGACCTCAGTCTTAAGGTTTTCAACTGATTAGATGAGGCCCACCCACATTATGGAGGATAATCTGCTTTACTCAAAGCCTACTGATTAAACCGTTAATTACATCTAAAAATTACCTTTACGATAACACCTAGGCTGGTGTTTGACCATTGATTAGCCAAGCTGACAAGTTGATAGTATCAGCTATTACAAGGGGTATTGATAAGCTGGACCAGGGACCAAGAACAAGTAAAGGAATGTCAGGTGATGATAAGGGTACGGATGAGGCTGGAGGCCAGTTTTTGTCACTACTCCATATGGTTGCTGGGATTTTCTCAAGTTAATACAGGTGCTAGGAACATGCTGGCTTGGAGCTACAGAGGTGATCGTGACAGAACCTGTTTGTGCCCTCATGGTGCTTAGGATGTAGGAACATTCTTAACTTCTTGATTTCAGTCAAGTGCAGCGTGCACAAAGGGGAAGAATGAAAACCTTGAAAAGGTATCAGTGACAACGCCATGTGAGTTCAGACCTCATCGGAGGCACCAGGTAGGAGGCTGTGGGCAGGGGATCTCCTAATTTCACAATTCCATTAGTCTCTTTCAGGCAACATTATTTATTGCCTCACCTCTCAAACTCATCTTGTGTATCGCCCTGATATGCCCCAGCAAAACCATGACACTGGGCACATGGCCTTTTTCCATTCAGGGCAAGGCTAACTGTCAGGACAGCAGGCATCACTGGGCTGGAATCATGGTTCTAGAATTAAGAGGAGCTTTCCAGAGAATAGAATGGGCCTAGATCATGTAAGTCAACATGCTTCTAAGTGAGCTGGCAAAAAGGAAGGAACTGTCAGCACTCAGGATGAATATGGGAGAAAACAACATGGTGCGTGTTGGACAATTCAATAAATAAACAGAGGTATTTAAACAGCATCCCTCAGGCAGTTCATTTGGAGAAGGAACATGAGCCTCAGGTCCCATGAGAACTGAAACAGCAATTGTCAGCACTGCTCCACTCTCCACTTTTCTTTCCCTTCTCTCCTTCCACTCAACATTTGAAGATCTTACCTATGTCTTCTTTGTCCCATGGAAAGAAATACTTGTAAGTCTAACCAACTCTTCAGTCTTTCCAGGCCAGACCAACATGGCCTGTCCAGTCTCCTCCATCCAGCCAAAAAGGGATGCTAGGCCCAGAGCAAGTGGCTCCTTCTCAGTCCCTTCAGGAAGCAATTCATTCCATGAGACTCTTAAGGGATAATCTTTACACTCTTTTCTGTATGCGCTTTATCATGATTCTATTGTCAACCATGTGAGTTCAGCTGTTAACTGCTCACTTAAAAAAAAATGATCTCTCCCCACCCTCGTTTTTCCCAGTAACAGCCAAACCAGCAAACAGCACCTGCCACTGCTCCCAGAGACAAATACAAGAAAATGGAAAACTAAAGGCGCGAAGCATGAGAATCCCACTAATGCTCGATGACTGATCTTGTTAGCACGCATAGTGCGTCCTCAGATTTTTCCAGAACCTTAGATCTCTCTACTGAACAACCACAAACACACACAAAAGCACTTTGGAGCAGGCTGCACAGCACACACCCCCCACCCTCTGCCTGGAGCTTGATTGTCAGTCTCATACACAAACCCAGACAATGCTCTCAATAGGCATCTTTGGGGGAGACAATCTCGGAAAGCATGATAACGGGATTTGTCACCCTGATGTGGCTGCTGTTTCAGCAAGCATTTCAATAATGAAAGAAAGTTTTACTAATTGTAAATGTGAATGAATTTCAGCTGTCTCTTAAAAAAATTCTTTTGGAAGAAAGCCAATTAAGATCATCTGTCTAATGCATCTATTCACCCCCACTGCAACAATATGTCAGTTATAATAGATGTCTCATGAACTCAGACTTCTCGGGACAGGCTGCTGAGCAGGCTGAAACAAGGGGGGGATGAGAGCCTCTACCTGCAAAATGTTTGGAGGTAACTGATGAAACTTTCTCTGTAAGATTTTAGGCCACAGGGAGGTAGAGCTAGGGGGCATTTACAAGGGGCCAACACACCGCAATGGAGTGGGTTTCTAAACAATGATCTCTAGTATCCAGAGCCAGTGTCTTTCCTACTGGCAGCCTGGCGCACGGACTGTCATCTAGTCAGGGAGCTGTGAAAGCTCGGGCCCGGCTACTGGATGCCTACCGTCTTGCGGGCAGAGGGGAAGGATTTATGTTCAGGAGAATGCCCAAGTGCCTCCAGACACTGAAGCAGAGGCAATCATGCTGACAAATTCTCTTGCACGAAATATCTTCCCCTGCAAGGATGGGACTTCCTGTCTCACTATCTCAGCTACTCGTCTAGGCTGCTCCAGTAGCTGGCATGACTTGTTGAAGGCCAAGCCGTAGTTAGAACAGTGAGAGCTCGCTGGTCTCTTCTTTGCGGTCACAGTCAGGGTGCTCTCTGCACTGGGATGTGCTGTGCGTGTGATGATCGGTACCCGCTTATCTAATGTCCCCAGTCTTGTCATTCGGCTTACGTAACCCTACTATTGCCTTTGCCAGCATCGACGTCACCTCCACCAGCACCATTTGCACGAATACCATGAAACTTGTCAACGCTGTGGTTACCACTCACAATAACATCATTGCCATCCTCGTTCCAGCGTCCCCAGAACCATTAACCTGCGTGTGGTGAACTCCATAATGGCCCCCAAAGATATCCAGGTTTTGATCCCTGGAACCTGCAAATCTTACTCTTTATAACAAAAGGCTCTTGGAAGATGTGATGGATGATCTTGAGATGGGGAGGTTATCCAGGCTTATCCAGGGCTTCCAGTCTAATCACAAGGGAGAGAGCATTTCTGTTTCCCAAATGACACTGACATTGTTCTCTACCAGGGGAAGGAGGAAGTTAAGATTAGAAGCCTAGATACTGGTGCAGAGGTCCTAGATAGTGGTGCCCCTTCTCTTTTCAAACCCAGATTGTTCTATGAGTATGATATAGAATTGATTTCAAGTTTACATAAGGCACCAGTCTGGAAGCAAAGCATAAATAGGTCCTGGCCTATCCATTTTCCTGCCTCAACAGTTCAAACCTCAAACAGGAGGTCAAGTCTCCTTTTTTATCCAATTTCCCTTGACCTGTGGTCCCAGCCACGCATGGCATATGCAGATGATTTTGAGAATATTCAGTTGTGGGTGGGTTACATGTATAAAAATCAATAGATATAGGAATGCTTTCTCAGTCTGTTTTTCTCGAAAAGAAACCTTGAGGAAATTATCTGATGCTTCATATTCCCACACATAAAAAGAAAGCAGCTAAGATAGGAAGAAAATCATCAATTTTGTTTATTACCCCTGGCAGGATTTACTAACCATCTATTTGCACATGGCTGGGTCCTGGGCAGGGTAGCCTTGCTTTTTTAGAGTTACAATGAGCCTGAATAATTTAGATTAGGTGACTACACTAATTGAATTTACCACATAATTAGCTCACGGTTTTCACTTCACTTTGCCATGCAAATCCTTTCTGAAAAGTAAAACCCATTCTAATTCAACTGTTTTATAAATACTTCAAATCAAAGTTTGGTCAACCAACTTACATATTTATGTAAAGCATATGTCTCTTCTGAGTTATATTTTGAAGATTAAATGTAGTATTTATGTGATAATTTATTTTTTCCTTCATAAAAGTAATAAGATTACATTATAAACAATTTGGAGAACTGGCAAAAAAATATATAATCTTATGCCTTGGACATAACCATTTGTAGCAATTTGACACTTTTCTATTCATTTTTCCTTCTACTTATAACTGTCATCTATTTAAAATTAGAGTATAGGATGGGTAGAATTTAAAACACTTTAAGTAAAATGTTTTTAAATGTTTGCATTAGTTTTCATTGAAAATTATGGATAACCATCATATCATATACACGTATTTACCCACTATGTAACAGAAATATGTAAAAATAATATTTAAAAATGTTACAAAATGTTTTTTACCAATAATAATATTCTAAACAGCAATCTTAGAAATTACATCAAACATGACTTAATTTGTCTCTTCCTATTTGGCATACTAAATCTGTTTATCACCCATAAGCCATGTATCATATTGGTTAGATGTAATGGAGTCTTGTCTGGGTGAACAGGAAGCTTCACGCTGTCAGCAAATAACCTGTCAATAGAGGTCGTGTTTAGTACACATCAGTGCAATCTGAGAAATATAAGCCTTAAACTTGAACCTGTGAGCATTACTGTCAGTTTTTATATGATGTTTAAATATATACGGTTTAAATATAAACCGTACTACAAACTCAGCCTAGACTTCTGTGAAGTGGCTTGATATTTTGTACGGGAATCAATGATGTTAAAAATGAGAAATATTATTTGTGTGCATGTAAGCAAATACTCTTGTCCTTTAGGATAACTTAGTTCATATAAATGGCCAAAATTATTTCCACTTCTTGTCTTGCTTGTATAGCTTTACAGTGTCTTCAACATAAAGCAGATACAGAATTCACTGCAAAGGCTTTTTCCTTAGGTTTCAGTTTCTCCGTCAATAAAATGGAAACATCTACTTAATACTTGTATAAAAATTACAGTTGAAAAGAATTATCTGTAAAGCATTTGGAATTACAAAATTTCCTTAAGAAGCAAAACAAATGCAACAAAATTCAGATTTGTACAAAGACAAGTAGCAAACATTTTAACAAAATAAAAAATACAGAGACTAGCCTCAAATACTCATCTTCGTAGCTTCTTGGAGGTAGAGGAGAACACTGGAAGGGACACAGGGTTTGGAACTAGCTGTTTGGGTTTATTTGGGTTTAAATCCTGGCTCTGCGCTCACTTGGTTGTTATTTAACCCCTTGGAACTTGATTTTCTTCATCTGCTGAAGCCAAACAACATGATTGTCGCACGGCGGTTTACGACAACGTATGCTCTTCGCAGTAGACCTTGCTGTAGGGCTGTGCTGTCCAATGTGGCAGCTGCTAGCCACACGTGACTATTTAAATTTAAATTTCTTAAAATTAAGTACAGTAAAAATTCATTTTTTCAGTTAGTTACCTGTCAAGGCTTCTCTATGTGGTCGTGGCTACTGTATTGGACAGAGGAGACACAGAAAACGTTTCCACATCATAGAAAGTTCTGCATAGCAATGGTCAGAGCATACCTGTGATGTGAAAGAGAAAGTTGTGTGTCAAAACACGTCAGAAGCAGTGAATTAATCACAATGAGGCATACTTCTATCCGGCAGCACACCTTGGAGCCTTTGGTATGTTAACTCGGACATCCCAAAGAGTGACATTCTGGCAGAAACTGCTCCCTGTTTGCTAAAACTCCTGCCCCCATCTTTTTTTTTCTTTTTTTCAAACATGACCCAAATTTTATCATTTGGGATTGTGTTTTCTCACTATTTTAAAAATTGTTTGTAAGGTGAATATATTACAAATATGAGAAAAAATAAATTATTTAGTTAGAAGAGATTCTTAGATCTCAGAGAAGGTGGGCCCAGCTCTTGGGCTGAGAGCGTATCTGAGACTCGGTTCGAAATGCTAAGAGAAATCTGGACATTTCTGGAAGAATTTTAATTCCCTTTTTTTTTTTTTTTAAAGATTTTATTTATTCGACAGAGAGAGACAGCCAGCCAGAGAGGGAACACAAGCAGGGGGAGTGGGAGAGGAAGAAGCAGACTCCTAGCAGAGAAGCCTTATGTGGGGCTCGATCCCAGAACGCCAGGATCACGCCCTGAGCCAAAGGCAGATGCTTAACAACTGAACCACCCAGGCGCCCCGAATTTTAATTCCTGATGGAAGAGCTGGACCTGCTGTCAATACCTGATATAAGCTGTAGTAATTATTTATAATTGCCCATTGACAGGATACAGAAATACTACTGCACGCGCTTGGTATTCGATGTGATCTTCCCCCTCTGGCTGCCCAGACCCCTAACACCTCCCATTCTCGGGGGAGCTCGCGCACGCCTCCGCTTACGGTCTCCCGGCTGCTCGCAGTTTCCGCACACTTGTTCACCGCCCAGCCTCTTGGAGTCGCGCCGTGAGCTTGAGCATGTGGTGCTCAGCTACGGCCTCAAAGGGACTGGTGTGCCCATCTCCGGAACCTTTCCTTTGGGAAGCTCCCTCCGCGTCTCTGTCCGCCAGACTTGAGCCATCTTAGCCCTCTCGTGCTCATACCCCAGCTCCCACGCCTCCGTGGGACTTCTGTCCTGGATACGGGCTCCCCACTCTGCACCACAATTCAGAGAGCGCCTCCGCCCAGAGCGGCCAGGGGCTGCGGGCTCACCGGCCTGTGCCCCCCGCTCCCAGCCTTCACAGTGCCGCACCGCCTGCTACCTGATGTCCAGAACTGTGGTTTCCTGTGTTTTATTCCGTCCCCCTGGTTGTGGTGAGAAAACGGGTTTGGTATTAGCTGGAAGCAGAATCACTTGTCGACTTTTACGATGCACACTGTGTTGACCAAAGGGATGTGTGCTATGTTTCTCTGGTTGATGCTTCCAAGGGCCCTTGCTGTTATAAGGGAACTGTTGATTAGCGACCCTATTAACTATGTGATAACGAAGTATTGTTTTTAGTATTTTGCATTCTAACAGGATAGATTTTACCTCTTTATAGGTGCTTTACTATTTTTTAGTGAACATGGGGAACTGGTTTGGGGTTTGGGACCAGAATAAAATGCATTATAATTTTTCCTACTTAAAATAATGGGAAAGAGTTTCCTTAGCCAAATCATGCACAAGGTCTGAATTTCAGAAATGACTACAGTTAACTAGGAGATGCCTTGATGTAAATAAGGCATCTGGCTGTTCCTGCACACACCTCGTATCTGTCATTTTCACAACTATAGCCTAAGGACCTAGAATAGTTCCTGGTGCAGTGGGGGAACATGAACTATTTGTTGATTAAGTGAATGATAGGTGTTCAAGATGGAATCTTCTATGATGATGATGATTGTAAGTAGGATTATTATATAATGTCTTTTGGATATTAGTTGCTATTTTAATTAAATCAATACATTGAACCACTCCGTATGCTAGGCTGAGTTAACTAACTTAGGGAGCCATGCTGTTTCTCCATGAGATATTATGAATTGAGAAAGGATAATATCCAGGCCATAAGCACATTTAGCAAGACTTAGTAAAGTATCAGTCAGGCTCGGTGGGGCTATTAATTCTATCATTTAACTAAATATTTAGGGGAATGTCTACACTACAGTCAGCTCTATCAGTGTTGACCTTCTCAAAGTGTGGAAGCACACTAAATTAATATTAGTGTAGAGATAAGGACTCATGCTTTCAGAGCCCATGAATTTTTGGTCCTCTCTCACCCCTAACATTTGTGTAGCTGAGGGTAAAAGTGCAAGCGGAGGCCCGCATAGCACAGGTCCAAATGAGAGTTGTAAATCAATTACTAAACAGTTCAATAAAATATGTCCTGTCTTGCTAACTTGATAGGTGTATTTATATAATGACTGGAAAGCCAGGTTTGAATTTAGAATCTTCAGACTCCTCAGTGTTTATATGCCAAGATAGTGGGTCAATGTATTCCCATCCCACAGCCTGTTCCCTGCTCCCGCCCCCATCCTTGGCTCTGTCCTGCCCTATGAGGATTGTTGGATACACACTTGTAAACACCCCCCCTACACACACATGTGTAAGCTCTGGCCACACTCCATGCAAACGCCTGTCCCTTGCTCATCCCTCTGGCATAAGGGCATTTACACCGGTGATGAATTGAGACTTCAGAAGCACTGACCCGAGGACTCCTTAGTCATTCGGGCAGATAATTCCTTGGCCAAAGCATCAGGGACATAATCTGGCATGGGTGGGAATATGGCTTCCATGTACACATCTACCCTCGGTCCAGTACAGTCTTTTCCCTTGGCATGGCACTGGAGAGCCAAATCAGGCTCTCCAGAGTCCCAGAGCCAGGGCCCCTCTTGGCTGGACCTAAGACATTGGGATTATAAATATATGGGAAAAAGTAGAAGTTGAGAAGTTAAGCAATTCGCAGAGTGGTCTCAATGGCAGGCCTTTCCAGCATCTGACCGATGCCCACATACCCTTCTTTCCTACAAATAGAGCCCTGATTTTGTGTAGGCAGTAATATCTCTAGCTAAGAAGCTGTATCTCCAAGAGGCTCTTGCAGTTCGGAATGATCATGCACTATGGGCTCTGGCCAATGAAACTAAGCAAATTTGTTTCTGGGGATTTCTGTGAGAGTTTTTTTCGCTTTGAGATAGTCTCTGCCCTTCCCTTCTTGGTGCTTTCTTTTTCTTATCTGGAACACATATATGAACTTGAAGGTGGAATGGCATCTTCATAATCATGAGGTGAACTAAAGATGAAAGTCACATGGTTAAGCTGACATAGCCGAAACATGAAGGAATTTTGGAAAGTCAATGACATTCGCCAGCCTTCTCATGTTAACATAAACCCTTATTTTGCGAAGCCATCATAAGCATGTCTAATAAATGAGTCCAAAGCAACTACTAATAAAATGCAATCAGTTGATTTTATATAATCCCTAGTCTTCAACAAATGTGAGTGTTTGTGTGTTGCTGTTAGCTTACACCAATAATGGGAAAATGATCGAATTTATGAATTAAATTTATGAATTATTTTTTGTCTGTCCACTAGATTTTAAGCTCCTTTAACATAGGGGCTGAGTTTTATTTATTATTTTCCCCAGTGTTTTCCACAGAATCTGAAATATAATCACATCAATGACACAAAGATAGAGATGTGTTAAAAGTTTGAATAAAAAATATTAACTTCTGTAATCAGAGTTCTTTCCATTTTTTAGGATTCTATTAAATACCTTCGCTATTGTCTTTTTGGTGATAAAGAGGCCCTCAGTATTTATAAAAATAAAGGACCTTATTGAAAAAACAGCATACACAATGGCAGCATTTGGAATCTGATAAAGGAGATTTACCAAGAAATATAACTTTCTTTCACTTAATTCATTGTATTTTTTATCTTTTTTTTAGAAAAGAGAGTCTCTAATCTTTGATTTTGCATCGAAGTCTTATTATATATACAAACAGAAAAAATGTCTGTAAGACATATCCATATTTTCACTTGAAGTTTCTTCTGTGTCTACTCAAAGATCCAAATCATTTTTTGAGAAAATAAACAAGATTATTTTCCCTAGTTTAGAAAGTCTTAGATGGTAGCTTAGCAAAGACACTGGGTTAGAAGTTGGTCAGACTTAGCATTTAGATTTTCTTAGCAAGGGTACTTGACTATGAAATCATCAATCCTTTGTAGAAAGAAAGGTTTTCTTTTTTCAACTTACTTTTCTTTGAGTGGAGCCCAGTTGATGCATCAAATTCGGGTCCCTTTCTGAAATGCACTTTGCGAAGAGCTGCCGTAATACTCCAACATATTCGGCATTCTACCGTCAAGACGATGCCATCTCGGAATGGTATTCTGCTTCTACTGACATCCACAAGCTTCTTCTCCCCTTTTCCTCTTCCAAATCAAAGGTCTAAGAAATAGTGTCAAGTATCGTTTATTACTTATTTCCTCGGAGGATCTGAACAGAAACTATTATCTTCTTCAAATCTTTTGTGCTATCTTTATTGAAAATTTTCAGAGAGAACTGAACCAGTGTACTTACTGTTGACCTCAGAGCTATGGTAGCACAATTTTTGTGCTGGAAAAATATAAAAAATAAAAGAGCTAGAAAGATACACATCCAGGATTACAAAAGAGAAAAAAGCCTACACTACGTTCTGAGTAACGAGAATTCAACATACTGCACCATCTGAGACACAAATAGTTTTTAAAAAAAACACTGAATAAATGATCTAATTTCATATTTAAGTCAGTATAACCTACGGCATGACATAAGAATGTTTTCAAAGAAGAAAAATTAGAATAAAAATAAGCTGTTTTCCTATAGGCTTAAACATGTTAGCATTCATAGGAAATTAAGACTAAAGATGGGTTAAATCTTGTGGTAAACATCAATCTTCTTTTTTAAGCTTGTGTCAGTTACCTGAGCATGAATTCTGCATCATCCTATGCTGGAAAAGGGAAAACTTAGTTGTTTCCTCCTGCTAGGATTGGTTGTTCCTTTATTCACACACTCATTCAATAAGAGTTTTTCCAGTGCCTCTCTATAAAGAGGGTCTTACAAATAGATGCGAAGCCCTGCTCTGCGAAATAATATAGGTTATGTGCAGCAGGGTCTCATTTCACTCCCAAGAAGCAAGAGATGACTCTTGAACTGAGTCCTGGATCAGGACGTTTCAAAATTGAGCTGGAGAGGATGCCCGGCCAGAGTGGAGGCATTGGAGATGAGAGGTGTGAAGAGGGTAGAAGAAATAAGGAGTCAGTCATTGGTTTGCTGTTAGGGGTGAGGGAGAGGGAGACTTCTGGTACCAGCAGCCTGGTGAGTGGTGGTGCTCTTTGTTGAGAGGCAACAGTCTGAGACAGCAGATGATGAGCTTTGTTGAATTCTAATTGCCTAGGACACATCTGAGAGGAGATTCTACTAGGCAGTTGGATCCCCAGGTCTGGAGCTCATGAGAGATGGCGCTGGAGCTAGGAGCCTTTAGCAAACAGGCCATCTCTGAAGCCTTTGAGTGATGGGCTGCCCTAGGGAGAATGAGGGGGAGTGGAGAGACATGAAGACTGGGCTGGCCTGGATGGCTGTTAGACTGGGGCCTAGTGTGAGCAAGGAGAGCAGAATGAGGGGCTGGAGTCAGAAGGTCTTTGAATGCCAGGCTGAAGGAACTGGGTCTTGTCTTCTAGGTTCTGTGGAAGAATTGGAGGTTTTTATATGGTTCAGTGGCTTGGTCAAACTTTGGTTTCAGAGGATTAATCTGGAGGATTAATGCCAGATGACCCAATTTGGAAGCACAAGTTGAGGCCAGGTGCTGAAGATCTGAGTGGAGATCTGGAGAAGGTGTAGCATTGAACATACTCCAGTGGTAGCTTCTGTAGGACTGAGCAACAGATAGGATATGGGGAAGAGCCATGTGGCTGGGCAGACATGAAGCACCATTGAAAGGAAAGAGTGCTGAGCTTGAGAAGAAGATTGTAGGATGGATGTGGATTAAGGTTTCACATTTAAACAGGTTGTGTTGGAGGGGGGGAGGAGACGCCACACCGATTTGGACACCTGACCACAGCTCTGACAGAGAACGCTGTCAAGGTGGGACAGGCGGAATCAGGAGTCATCTGAAGAGAAGCCATAGCTGACTCCGTGAGAATGTTTCCTGCCAGAGAAACATTGTCCTCATTGAGGGGTGTGGACTAAAAGAAGATACATTTAAAAGACACTCTGAGGAGACAGGAAGTGGCTTGCCTTTCAGTTGCCGTGGGATACCTCTGATCTATAAGAAGTATCGGGAGGATAAGTGACTTTTTTTGGATTTATTGGTAACAATGTTAAACTGAACACCAATCCTGAACTTTGCATTGTTTCCTCTGCCCATGCTTTTAAGATAATTATTTAAAGAAATACTTTTCTTGAGTTTTTGTTTTTAAATATAATGTTTAACTCAGGTTTGGCATTCCAAACAAATTTCCTGATAACACTGCTGAGGACAGACTCGTCCAAAAAACTGGAGCAGTGTCCCAGCCAAGCCAGTGAAAGGCTCCCAGTTTCCCACTATCACTTGGGTAATGCATGCACAATGCCTAATGTATTATTAACTATTCAAAGTGTTCCTGGTTCTTGCCAGTTCCACAGAACAAGTATGGCAGCCTGCATTGTTTTGCAAAACACCTTTCAAAACCGGCTCCCAGTCTTGCCTTACCTGCTAACATTTAAAAATAACTGAGTTGTTTACTCTGTTTTCATTTCTTGGAGCAAATAAAAGTAAAAAAAAAAAAAAAAAAAGATACTGTTAGCATTTGGGTCCTGGAGCCACAGTTGGAGATGCTTCTTTTTCTCTCTCTCTCCTTCTTGAATGTATTTTTTTTTTAATGAAAGGTTGTTATTTTTGTTGATTGGCCAATTAGAGGAGCTGGTGGCTGCTACCTCCTTCTAAGACTTGATTCTATTATAAAACCTTGGAGGCTAATGCGGCTTCAGTCTTGCCCTAAAGAGACATAAAAGGATACACTCGCAGTTAAGTCTCCCGGCAGATGAAGGGGCATAAACCATTGATCACAATGCGAAATGCTGAAAACTGAAAAGGAATCCAATTTATTTTAAATAAAACGACTCTGTTCTCCAGTGACAGATTCCAGAATCAGACAACAGAAAGGAACTGACAGCAGATGTTTTAGAGCCAAGACACAGAGAGACTGAGTAATAGTATAGAAAAGAAATTGCTTTGAACTTCACCCCTGCTTTAAATACTTCAAATCAATAGGGTCACAGAGCTCTTTAATAGAGTGATGAGGTCTTGCCCTAGCAGATCTGCACGGTGACAAGCTGATGTGCGTCCTAGCAGCGGGGTCATAAAAATGGCAGGCTTCTCCCTGAAAGGGGGCTTTGTGTGAGCGGGGTCCATTCGGAGTGACTCCCCTGTATGGCCACTCTCGAGAGCCAGGCCCTAATAGTCTCCATCTAAATGGGACTGACCTCATGAATTACCTCAGGAAACTTAATCTATAAACTGGCTTCTTCTTATGCAGACTGATGAATTCTTGTTTATTCCTAAATGGCTGTCACAAGACCTATTCATCAAACTCTTAAAGGGGGAAAGGAGGCTCACAGAAGCCAGCCTCAAGTGCAGCGCCGTTAAATAATCATTAGGCTTCACGGCTGGTCTTGAGACCCACTCCAAATCCGCAAAGCGGGCTTCTTTTTTATTTTTTAAACGATTCATCAGAACTGCATTTAGATGAGATTCTGACCTGATCAAGAAAAAGAAGAGTGCTTTTTGTCACTATCAGTTTCACGGCTGTGTTCTTTCTCTTTTGAGAGTTTTTTTTTTTTTTTAAACAAAAGTAAAAGAAAATAAAGGCAGATGGCCAACTCTTTTCAATATCCGTTTGCTTTATTTGAGCAGTTTAATGTAGTGAAACAGAGTGAAATGTTGCTACTTGCTAAATGGTAAACAACACCATTACCCAGAATTCTGCTGTAGATTGGTACAAAACAGGGTGCTGGTGATTAATTAAACTGTTGTTGTAATTGTAATGCATGATACATAATAGATAGTGTGCCCGTGTATTTTAAAAGCAGCAAATTAGCAAATAATAACTTTCCTACATAGCACATCTCCCTTGCTTGCTGCTAATGCATAAATAATCAAAAATAAAAGGCTATTTTGTAACTACCTAATAAAACGAATGTTTCTGATGTTCCCCAATCTGTAAACATGTGCTAGTCAAGCCACACCATGGCTGCTGTGGGTCAGATGCCCCTGGAGGCAAGAGGAAGAATTTTCTCCCCAGTGGACTTCCCGGTGCCTACTGAATGTAATGTCCCCCATCCTATTAACGGTCCGGCATGTGGTGACCTGCTAGCCATATATTATGCTTCTCTGGGACACCAGCCTGGCTTATGGAAATGGCTGCAGAAATACCTTTTATACAGAAAATATAAAATGATAAAAAAGAGCCATTTTATGATACTGTGTTCATATTTTGTCTAGTTTTTCACTGTCATATTTTTTTAAAAAATGGGAATATCAAGCTGATCATTTCTCCTTCCTGATTCTTTCTATCTGAAGTTCTCTCACATTTGATAAGCAAAGAAAGAGACCTGAGGGAACGTAATTTAGGCAAACGGGTGCAAGCCGGCCACTCATTTGGGGATGACTGATAAAAATACGCGATGGAAAGAAGGTGAACACGAGAAACCTTCAGCATATGGTCTTTTCTCCCTCCCCCTGTCTTACTTAGGCTGAATGATCAACCGTGGATTTCTTTCTTTAACAGCTTCATTGAGATATAATTTAAATGCTGTAAAATTCACCCATTTTAACTGTACAATTCAGTGATCCTTAGTAAATTGACAGGGTTGTGCAACTGTTGCCACAATTCAATTTTAGAGCATTTCTATCGACTTCAAAAGATTCCATGCA
>NW_024427107.1:39183295-39185877 GCF_017311325.1 Ursus maritimus | reverse complement strand
TTGGTCTCTATCTGTCTCTATCGATTTGCTTTTTTTGGACCTTTCATGTAAATGGAATCATACCATACACAGTCTTTATTGTCTGGTTTCTCTTACTTAGCACAGTATTTGTGATGTTTACCTCTGCTGTAGCATTTGTCAGCATTCCATACCTCTCCGTGGCTGAATAGCATTCCATTACAGATATCGCATCGTTTCTCTGGTCACCGACTGATGGGCATTTGAACATACTTTTTCATTTCTTTTGAGTAAATTCCTAGCAGTGGAGTTGTTGGGTCACATGGTAGATTTATTCAACCTGGGACCTGAGAGTTATCTCTATTTGGAAAATGACATTGAATTCTAAAACTGAAGAGCTATTAGTTATTTGCAGCCTGGTGGGACTGGGAGATTCTGGGTCTACTTGTCTGTCCATCATTTCCACCTGTGGGACCACAGCCACAGTCACATTGCTCACTCTGCTGTTCCCTGCGGTGTGGCTTCCCTTGAATTCCCGCAGGTACGAGAGAACTGGTAACAACCACTCCGATTTTGTTAGCATTATTGTTTGGGTAATATAGATTAGCAGATTTGCATAGACAGTAGTTTGGCACACAGTTGTAAGCACGCAGACCGGAGGCAGTACCCCCGTGTCTGGAAACAGGGAGAGGTTGGAACTGGTGAGTCTCCTCCTTTGGCCTCAGGCAGTTCCATGAGGACCGGTGAGCGAAATGCACCAGCACATGGCCAATGCAGGAGCTCCTTTTACGTGATGCTGTTTGAAAGGGCTTCTCCCTATCAATTGCATAAATATAATCCCAGGAGGCCTGAGGCTCCATGTTTCCCACCTCACTCTATCATTTATTCCTGGTGATTAAGGAGGCCTCTGCTTTGTCCAGTGACTGGGGATTGTTTTAGGATCCATGGCCCCCTCTGTGCTTTCTACTACCAGCCTTTGGCTTAGAGTGCTGATAAACCACACTCCATTCTACCTATACTCCCTGTAAGTAAACACAGATGATAATTTCCCTAAGTGTAGTCTAGTAAAACTCCGATCAATGCTATAAAGCAAAATGTAGTTGATTGCTGCCTGGCATATAAGTAATGCATTTCAACACTCACTCTCTTCCTTTAATAGTGTAGGTAGCATTTAGTCGATAAGAACTTGGGGTGTGTGCGCGCGCGCTCACATTCGTGTGTGTGTGTGTGTGTGTGTGTGTGTGTGTGTTTATCTTTCCTATTCTTGCCAGACACAAAATTCTGCTGTCAGCCCCACAGGGGGATTCAGTAGAGCTCAACAAATTAGCCAAGTGAAACAAGGACATCCTGGGAGCTGAAAGCAGTGTAAATCCCGCAGAGTGAGCTTCCCCAACTTCTGCAGGATTCAGAAGTTTCATGGAGCATAGACTCTTCCTGGTGGGAGCTGAGAACATTATGTACACAAGTAACTCTGTTTGCACAGGGTGTGTGCCATGCAAGGTTCTGCCTGCTGTATTTGTTTCTTCCCTGTGACAGCATGATTTTTAGAATAGCATTAAGGGCAGAGTGATGCTTTTACTTACCTGAGACTGTCCATGCTGGGAGCTGGAATGTGGCATAGAGAGTGTCCTGGGGCGGCAGCAGGGGGACACACAGGCCCACAGAAGAGTGCCATCGGCCAATGGGCAGGGCTAGCTCAGTCATGGTAATGCCAGATTTGCAGCACATCTCTTCCATGTGTCTTTCTATTGCAGCCTCAGCAATGTAGCCAAGGGCTAGGATGTACTTGGGAGTGAAAATCGTACCAAAAAAAGTGAATTAATTTGATTCTTTGGGTCGGCTGGATCTGAGACTCACATAAGCTACTCTTACACTAAGGAGACTTATTTTAAGAATAAATCTGATGAGAATGGGAAGTGAATGACCATCCAGAGCCCAGGAAAGGCTAAAGTTGTATTATTTAGGGACAGCACAGGTATCTCGGTCTTAGAGAATGTGGATCAACAGTCCTTCTGCATGCCCCGCCCATTCTCCACCCATTGCTGATTGGTCAGTTGCTGTGTCTTCTGCAGGACAGAGGAGGACAGAACTTGTGGGATTGGCCACGTGAAAACCACCACCCCTACTGGGTTGAGTGCTTTGCTCTAGGTCACCTCATAGACGACTTGCCAAACTGTGGATGAGTCTTGAACTACTTTCATCCCTATACGGTCATTGGACATTTCTGCACAAGGGCTGGGCAAGCACTCCCTTGGTGAATTTGAAATTAAAGCTGTTCTTTGGAGAAAGGGGAATAGAATAGGCTGTGGAAGTGGACTAATCAGCTCAGTGGAGAAAGCAAACGAAAGGAATGGTTCACGGTCTTGCGGCAAACAAGTAAACCGAACAAGAACAAAAACAAGAAAGGATTTGGATTTGTGGCAACTGTGTAAGAATAAATTCAGGGGCGCCTGGGTGGTTCAGTTGGTTAAGCCTCTGACTCTTGATTTTGGCTCAAGTCATGATCTCAAGGTTATGAGATCAAGCCCCACATGGGGCTCTCTGCTGGGCGTAGAGCCTGCTTAAGGATTCCCTCTCTCTCTCTCCCTCTCTCTCTCTCTCTCTCTCTCTCTGCTGGTCCCCTC